>NW_022734897.1:99914-103893 GCF_011630105.1 Anneissia japonica | reverse complement strand
AAGACTAATGATTGTTGAAGATATCATGTTGATTGGTTAAAGCAATCTTGAGATATCGTGGTCACAAAATTTGGGAGAAAGAAAGAAGAAAAAGAAAAAAGAAAGAAAGATTCTGACAATAACAAGAGGTGATCCGCTAACGTTAGCGGATCACCAAAAAGATGATGATGATCCTGACAATAACAAGAGGTGATCCGCTAACGTTAGCGGATCACCAATAATTAAGTTGCAGACGTACCTTGTTTAAGTATTATACAATGCTAACAATGCGGCTCTTTTAGCCCTAGCTAGGCAAGGAATCCATTGTGTAAGGCAGTGGTGTTTATTCATGAACAAAGTACGCCTGGTGGGGCGGATATGTGACATTTTTTGGTCAAGCCTAGACTTGCCACAAGTCTCTAATTATAGGTTTTCCTGGTATTAGTTAATTTTGGAGAGCGCCACCAGCGACGGTATATATCGAGAAACTTTTATGCGAATTAGAGACTTGTAAAAGAGTGAGTCAAATCGATTGCAGACCGCTGGCCGTGACAAGCGTGACATAATTTTTGGGATGCCATATTTGGCAATATAGTGAATGTTATGACGGAAGGTCAACCAATCAAACGGTTCTCGTTTTGGTGCCACGAATGTAGAGAGGAGTCAGGAAGTTGGGACATAGCTCCGTGCAGGTGCGTGGAATATCGTGGTATTATTAGTGGAGGAAAAGAAAACACCAACCGAAACGCCAAAAAAACTGTATTCCAGAGAAATTTTTGTTCTGCGCACAATATCGAGTGCGTGGAAAAGCTGCAGTCTAGAAAGTGGTTGTATTGCGAACCGTCTTGGTTCACGCGAGGCTCAGTATTTTAAAGACTACAGTAGAGCATAACTGTCCACCACATAGGCCTAGGCCGACGGAAAAGATGTCATGCTGTCGAACCTGCGACACAAAATTGAAGACAAAGGATACCTGGATAAGCCTCGGGAGTGGTCGAGGGTACGTTTACGTATTTTTGAAAACAAGTGAATGTCACCAAAAAGAGGAGCAGCCCGTCTGTATTCCCAAGAGCAAAGATAAATTTGATTAGCGCGGTAGGCGAAACATGAACTAACCACCTAGGCCTACTGCTGGTGTAGTAGACGGGACGATCCTCGTCTCTAGATAAAATGATGATGGTACCAACGAGGCCGAAACTAATGTAAAGGTGCGTCAGTCTTTAAAATACTTATTAGAATTCTGTGTTTATCTTTCATTTATTGTTAAAATAAATAAAAGTGAAACAAAGTAAGATAAAATGTAAACCATAAAACTACTTTTTAGGAAGGCTATAGTTTGTTTAAAGCAAATCAATTTAGGAAAATACCAGATATCATTTTTTTAGTAATTTTAAAAATGGACCTTAATTTAAAAATCAAATAAATAGCCCCATCACTCCTTTTGTCTGACTCTTGTGAGTGATTGTGAATGCACTTGTTATTGTAAACTGCTTAATAATTAATTGTACTTATTCTTCAGTTTTCAATCATGGAATTTATATTTTCCCAGATATTCACACTAATTTTAATCATAGTCTATTGGCTAACCTATATTTAATTGCTATTAATAATTCAAATTTTCACTATGAGACTGAATGAAATTTGTTGACACTTTACAGGGATTTCTATGACATTAAATAATTTATCAATACTATAATATATAATCATAAAATAATGATGTCTATGTTAAATGTGCCATGGTTATGGAAAGTGGTCAATGCATATATGAAAATTTGGCTAGGACATAGTTTGACAAACTATTCATAGTTAAATGAATATATATATATATATATATATATATAATTTGTAATTATAAAATGCCTATTGTTTTTATTTTACAGGTTTATCTCATATAGTTTTATCATATACAGCACTGATGTTGCAGAAATTGTTGATGATGTTGTGATTAAAATTGATATTGTTGTTTAGATCTATTTATTTAATTGTTTTGCAGGAATGGATATTCTGTGAATAGTCCAGCCGGATTATCCCCACTGCCACTTCCATCAATTAACAGAGGATATAATACCACAGCCCTTTTACTTAATTCGATGTTGAGTTATGAAACTTGAGACACTTAGCATCTGATGGAGAAGCACAAACTCCTGTAAACCAAACTCAGTGCATTTCGATATTAATTGTACCGAAATATACTTATGATAATGAAGAGTTAAATACAGTATAATCCTTCCTGTATTCTTTTGCATTGACCCTTAAATTGACTGGTAATTAATATTGTAAATTATTTGTTAATTAGTGAAAACTATTTTTTGTCCTGAAGCAGTTAATAATATATATGGTAAAACACTAACAGATCAACAAATAAAGTTTTAAATCTGAAATCACTGTGGTTTAGATCTTTTTTTTTAGTTTTGTACCATGACAGTTACAATGTCTTTTAATCCAAATACATGCAACTAAATCGTTTTTTTCATTACCTGCAATGTAGCCTCTTTATTTTTACAAATTAAACAGAATGATTAATTTATTGAAAAATAAATCTGATAGCTATGGAGATCAGAAATTGATACTAAAGGGTGAAATATGTGTTGATTAATTTAAGATTAAAATATAAATGTATTGTAAAACAAATGGATGTCATGAAATTAAATAAATTAGGCCTCCTTGTTGGCCAACATACTGTAGCCTACAATGGAACAATAACCTTTCTCATTAAACAACAATTTATTACTTAGCTTCTCATCAAATGTTAATTAACAAAAACAAAAAATTGACATTATTCATTGTTTTTAAAGCCCCATTCCCGGCAAAATTTCAATTTTTAAGAAAAATCTAATTTTTGTATAATGTTATAAAGATTTATAAATATAATACGGAATTGCTAGTTTAACTGAATTTAGACATTCCTAAGAATGAAAAAAAAATGTAAAATAAGACTGAAATTTGATTTTTTGTGTTCCACACAAAAAATAAATGCGGATGAATTTTTCTGTTGATTTTGCGATAGGTCGTGAGAAGAAATATCGTAGGCGCCGAAAACATTAGCCTATCCAACGCTGCTGGCTAGGCCTAGCCTTACCTCGATTTTAGGTTCTGTTATCACACATAAAAACGGATGTGCATGATATTTTCCGTTGCTAGTATTGACACTTGTGAAATATAATATTTCATAGGAATTATTTTAAATTTGTTAAAAAACTGATTCTGACTGAGATTTTGACACTTAAACAAACATATCTCAGCCTAGCCGAACGCGTATTTTTTTTCTGCAGTACACATAAGCAAATATATGTTTCTTTTAGCCAATCAGAATGTAGGAAGCCTAAAATGACGTCAGATAACTATTGAATAATTAATCAGACGTCAGACACAACTTCTTATCGCTCTCTGCTGATTACGATTCGTTAGTCGAGAAAAAAATGGATTCTTGCGTGAGAGAAGATGAAGACGATGGTCAGTCAACAGAATATATTGACAAGATGCACTGTCTGCAACGAAGATGCAGAGCCATTGACATGCGAAGCGTACCTCAAGTTTATGGTAAGTAACCTACACAAACGAGTAGCAAAAACTTCATAGTATATATCGTCATCATAACCATCATCATCATCATCACATTTATTTAATACCAAAGATACTAGAAATACAAGATAGAGTTCTCGCATTGTAAAAATGAGGCGGAAGTCGTGCCCAACGTACAGGGCGCCCTTCTATTGCTAAGTATATCCAGACGCAAAAGGCGCCCTTCCTTTTCCACTAATGGAGGAAAACTTTTTACTAAGAGTGCGTCCGGCCATGCGATTCTGCGCTGTATTGTTGTTTTATTCTTTACTGATTCATGATTATGCTTTAATTGTTTTGTGTATTATTTGGATAATAGCAACGATTTCTACCGCCACCAAGGAGGTTATGTATTCACCGATGTCACTCTCTGGGTGTCTATTCCAGTTTGTTTTTATATCTAGATCTTTGTTGAGAATTGATAATAAAATACGCGACG
>NW_022734897.1:93871-99238 GCF_011630105.1 Anneissia japonica | reverse complement strand
CTACAGTACAAGATCCTTTCAATAAACAAAATCTATTTTTTTAAGTCATTGAAGAATTTCATCTGGTTCTGTAAAATATAGCTGGATTATTTTTTCATTTTTATTAGAACCAACTGAGATAATAATAATGATAAATATTACCTCAGTGACGTTTCTGGTCCAATCAGGTACCTTTCCTCAGACTGATTACATGTTGGGATTGGTCTTATCCCGGCGTTGATGTTTAGTTACGCCCTCTAACGTCCAGTGTTTGACGGTAGCACGTCGTGCTACCGTCAAACACCGGTTTGGCGGGATAAAAAAATCCAGCTATGTTTTACAGAACCAGATGAAACACTTCAATGAAATAATAACACACTTTTGTATAAAAGGATTTCTTTTTAAGACTACTTTAATATAAAATTAGATAAACTTACTTGCTCTCCAAAATCTATGTGTGTTATGATAGTTCTAAACAAGTCAACCAGCCATTGTGGATCCAAAATGATATTTTCTTTTAAAAGGTTTCCGTCTGGATCTTCCTCTCTCCCAAAATAAACAACCTCTCCGATATCTTGAAAGAAGTTCAAAACAATGTGGATACTTCCCTTGATTTTGCATTCCTCAGCCAAGGCCTTCACCTTAAAAAATATTGTTATATTTATTATATTTATACAGTAGATATTTCATAGCTTAACAATTATCAACAGAATTCATTCATTTCATCTTTATGTTTTAATTTCATATTGATATAGAAAGAAAAAACATTCAATTAATAATTTAAGGGGAAAATATATATATTCATATATACATTATTTCATAATTTGACTTTATTGTCGATGAGCGTTTTCTCTCAAAAGAATGCCAGAGCTTAATACATTTTCAATATTATTTTAGTATTATTGTGAGACACCAGCTTTTCTGTGTTAGTAATTCTGTTTTATAAATTGCATAAACATAGTGACTGCCAAAAAATAGTGCACATGCTGTCTCTTATACACATCTAGATGTGTATAAGAGACAGATGTTAAATCTAATACGTAGGCCTATTTCCAATCGATGTCTGCCAACCCGACGTGAATAGGGCCTATTGTGCTCTCTAGGCTAGGCCTAAACCTGAATGTGCTGAACCCGGCGAGAAAACATGAGTTTGGCTGTAATCATATCGATATAGGCCTATCGATAATAATACTGTATTTATTAACCGGCGTGAAGTTGGTTACTTTCTATGTGGCACACTTCTGTAAAGGTGCGTATACTATAAATATTACCTCCAGACATGGTTGGACGAATTGTGATTAGTGGCCTAGCACTCGTCGCGGTGCAGAAGCTGAGCTGACATGAATTCTCCTTCTTTATAGCTGGGCCGAGGTGAAGTATTATTAGCATATTTAATTTATGCCGCCGTAATTAGCCAATCGGAAATCAAAGTTGTTTAATACGTCACCCACCACGAAATCGTGGTGGCTGCAATCGAAATCCAAGAAAAAGTATACTATGAAACGCCAAGCAAATAGGTAATATGGAACGCCATTGGTGTCAAAATAGATTTAAAGACAAAGATTAGGGACTGGAACCCAGTCTAGGTCAAGCCGTGCACTTCTGGAAAGAAGCATGAAACTTTGTCCTAGAGGGTTTTGAGTATGCCGATTCCAAAAATTGCGGAAACCACGATGTCATTCCAACCGTTTCCACCAAAAATTGAAAAAAATCAAAATGGCCGCCAAAAACACAATATTTACAGTTTAAATGCTGTAAGTGTCCACATTACCATGACCTTGGTGTCAATACCGATGTTCTTTGGTTCAAGGAATCTAGTAAAACATTATTAAAATCATAGAGATATAATAAGAATTGTTTAATAGCTCTATGATTAAAATACAATACTGACGCTGGGGGCAGCGTTCCGGGAACCCTGCGTCCAAAGGAAGGTGGTCTGGACGAAATTCTTTTTTCCATACGAAATATTTGCTTGAAACTCCACTCGGGCCGTCTCGGATTGACTCGACTCGAGTTCATTAAGAGCAGGCATTACTGTATTGTTCTTTGTTTAGCTACGGTAGGCCTATTAAATCTTATCGATTTATGTGATGTACGTCTGTAACTAACTGTGAGCTTCTTGTATGTTTGTTATCAAATGTAATACTGTACTACCTACAACAACAGCTAGTACCACCAAATGTAGTAGGCCCTATAGGTACTATCAATTAAGGCTAGAGCTTAAAAGAGGCTAGAGGCCTATCATGTATTTCCGGTTTTAAGTTCCTTATTGGTTTGTTTTTTCTTACGTATCGGTTTTTCCTATCTTTTTGTACTGGGTTTTTCCACCCTGCACTTTCCATGCTTGAATCGTTTCCAAACTTTGTTTCTTATACCAAGGATTTACCTCCTAAGATTTAGTGACAATCCAGAGGTGACGGAACTAGGTGGTGCTGCGTTAAGGAGAGTAATGTGTGACCGGAAATGGTCTGCAGTCAGTCGGTTGTTACCATGCGCCAGTGATGTTGGAGTACAGTATATAATGTAATGCATGAATAAAGTTCGGGGTTTGTCGGGTAGTGAAATGATTATTGTACATTTTAATGCATATGTGTAAGCTAAATAAAGGTGATAATTAGCGAAAATGTGGAGACAATTATTTCGAAGTTCCCGGCCTTTGATGTAAAAAAAAAAAAAAAAAAATGATAGCCCAGAACGCCTCAAATGTTTTTTTTTTCGGGCGTCTACGACACAAAAATTTCGCGGGGGTATGCCCCGGACCCTCCTAGGATGGTGTTGTCTTGATCGGCCCAACTTTCGCCCCACCCCCTCCCTTTTTTGGACATCTCAGAATCCGCCACTGATCTTATACTGTGCGTACCGGTACTTTATATTACAATACTATTGTGTAATTTAGGCCTAGACATTCACGATTGAATTTAAGTTCTTGAGATTCCCCGCTATGCATGAGTTGTAGATCAAGTCACGCTCGGTGACCATTTTACTTATAAAAATTCTTGAGTTGTTTTACAGTGCTGCTATAGTAGGGTATATAAAGTAAACCAATAAAGTATAAAATAGATGGAATGGGTTTTAAATATCTTAAGCCTGGTGGAGCTTTAGGTGGGTTAGCTTCCTTCCGGGGAGGGAGTTTGGGGGCGGTGTTGAGGGTGGGCTTCTGGTGGTATTTGTAACTTTAAGGTAAATTGAAAAGTTATCTATATTTTATGACAAGTTTTACTGTTATGTTTCTATCTAATGCCACCCCAAGCTGTTTCAATTATCTTCATAATCACTATCATCATCGTTATGGTCACTGGATAATAATGCTACTAAAATGATATTCTTACATTCTCACGAATTTTACAGACACTAAAACATATTTAGAGCAACTCCTTTATAAAACAATTCAAATTAATTATTTCAAATATGTAAACTTAAAAACAAAGGATACATTATAATATTTTGTACGGTATCAAATTAGGTATTATACGTTTCATCATCATTGAACGATAAATATAGACATTCATATAGCGCTTTTTGCAATGGATACACAGCGCTTGGATATGTCGGCCGTTACGTGGCAAAACAACGTAACTTGAAATGTTCACTTTTGGAGAAAAGATAAAGTTTGCATGTTTGCAACTTGCAGTAAATTTGCGTACCATTTTGAAATTTTGCAGAATTGTATATCTAGACATTGTGTTTATATTATACAATTTTAATTGCAGCCGTTTGTTTATTGCAAAGTTATTAGCGACATTCACAGATAAGTTGTTTTTGCTTTAGGAACAATCAGCCTCGGTATTGTGTTAATTGTGACATATTTTTGGATTTTATCACGTTTTGGACAATCACATGCATTATCTAGATTGTTCATATTTCGCTGTTATTGATTATTCATATCAAAATACCATGGATAACCAAGCTTAAAACAATTTTTAAATCCCATGTATTATCTAGCTTGTTCATACGTCGATCGCTGTTATTGATTATTCATATGAAAACATAATTAACCAATTGAATTTGCCTTGCAAAACTCTATCAGCTTAAAACAATTTTTTAAATCCCATTCATTATCTAACTTGTTCATACGTCGCTGTTATTGATTATTCATATGAAATCACAATTACCGATTGATTTTGCCGTGCAAACTCCGTCAGCCTAAAACAATTTTTAAATCCCATGTATTAACTAACTTGTTCATACGTCGCTGTTATTGATTATTCATATGAAATCACAATTACCCATTGATTTTGCCTTGCAAACTCCGTCAGCCCAAAACAATTTTTAAATCCCATGTATTATCTAACTTGTTCATACGTCGCTGTTATTGATTATTCATATGAAATCACAATTACCGATTGATTTTACCTTGCAAAGTCCGTCAGCCTAAAACAATTTTTAATCTTGCAGTTACGTTGTTTAACCACGGAAATTCACAAGATTTTAAGGTTTGTGCTTAAAAATAGGTTGTGCTAGTCCTGTAATGTCTCATTAATGAGATCTGAAACTTTCACAGGTAAATCAGAAGTGGTTAATATTCTCCCAAATTATATTATCTCAAAATCGACAAAAATGTCAGTAACGTTGTTTTGCCTCGCGACGGCCGATGTGGACTAGAAACTCGTTCAATAATCAAGATGACAAAAAATAAAATTTACTCAAACTTACAAAGTAACATCTCTATTGCTTATGGATTGTTAATATTAGGTTTTTATTAATTTAGCGAAAAACATATCTAGTAATAGACATTGAATAAAGCAATTAAAAATATTTATATAAAAGTATTACATGTAAAAAATGATGCACAGAATTTAGCATTAAAATTAATATTTATAATAATTCAAGATTTATAATAAAACGCTCCCAAATAAGCTGTAACTTTTGTCAAAGTAAAAGAAATAATTAATGAATGATATGAAGTTTCGTAAAGGTTATAAGAAAAACAATGTAGAATGCCTTCTTTCGAATTAATCCTCAGAAAAAAGCTGGAATAAACTAGGCATTATCTTTAGAGGAGATCTAATTAATATTCATCACACTGGCACCTGATTGGATAACTGCTTCCTGCCTGTGTGCAAATTCAACCGTTCAATTCTGTATTGTGTAGTTAATGCCTTATTCCAAATTATTTGTAGTGGTGTGTGTAGATAATGCCCATTAAAAAAATAAATATCATATTTAGAGTAATATTGTTGGATTTCTAGTAAATTAAGGTGAAAGATTATACACTCAGGAGTCATATAAGACAAAAATCTCAATTTTGAAAAAAAAATGTAGTTAAAGCCCCATTCCCGGCAAAATTTCAATTTTTAAGAAAAATCTAATTTTTGTATAATGTTATAAAGATTTATAAATATAATACGGAATTGCTAGTTTAAATGAATTTAGACATTCCTAAGAATG
>NW_022734897.1:90970-93528 GCF_011630105.1 Anneissia japonica | reverse complement strand
TATTTTATGAGAAATAGTCTGTATTTCTCATTTTTTTTATTCTTTTGCGTAAAACTAAAATTCATGCCAATATTTTTCCATGATTTATAATAATTGGAGTAATGCAAATGCATATTTTCTAAAAAAAATTTTTTTTTTCGAAATTTTGCCGGGAATGGGGCTTTAATGCCTTTTTCTGAATCAGGGCAGAATAGTGATTTAATTGCACGTTAGCACAACAAAAAATAATATCAATTTTAATAATCTATGTTCATCTAATGGAATATCCGTGGTTGCAGTCAAAAGATGGGGTAATAAATTAATTAATTAAACAACAGTACAGTACAATATGTTTAAATGGCTGTAAATAGAACCATTTCTATTCAAATTATCCGTAATAATTTTATTATTAAATTTAGACAACTATGAGTATTAATACATTATAATATTATAACAGAGACACGAATATGTCGTCCTGTCCTCAGAACTTTCTCAACGTGAGAAAACATTATAAAGTAAAGTAGGTGGTCATCTAAATGTATTTAGTTTAGTTTACATTCTGTAACATCTAATGTCCTACTTCTAATGACACAACCAGCCTATGTATATATTTTTTAAATTCAATAGCATTATTGAACGCAATTATTTGACCTTCAACTAACGTCGGGCTAACGTCGCTTGCTAGCTGGGGACACATAAGCGTAGTATATTACAGTATCGTATGAGGTAGTATATACTGTAGGAGGATACAGTGTGCTAATCCTGGCTATAATTACTGCCTGTTATAGCTTGCATTGCCTTTGTGGATTGTTGAATTAAAAGATAGCAGTGGAAAGGGCTAGTTGCTGTGACATATTCAAATGTCTGCATAGAAATGGCTCCAAATATATTTGTATTTATGCCATAATTTCCTTTTAAAAAGATGTTATTTATAAGAAGACATTACATAATTAATATATATACTTGATTAGCTCATGTTATCTCTGCAATAATTGCTAAATAGCATTATCTATCTCTTACACTAAGGACAGAACCAAGATAAAATAAGCCTGGGTAATGGATCAGGATAAGACCTGGGGGCTATAATCAAACACTTGATTGCTCCTTCACATGTACCAATCATCATTTAAGGTGCCCTGCTTAATAGCCTAACTAATATGAGGGTAGTCCATACCATATACAGCAGCTAGGCCTAGCCTAGCCACATTAGCCTAAATAAATTAACCTTGTTTTAATAGCAATGCTACTCTACTACTACTACTAGCCTAGGCCTAGCTAGGGGTGCTAGGCGCCTATCCTAGGTAGGCCTATTAAACTAGAGTCTAGGTCAATGATAGGCCTGGCTAAGCTTAGGCCTAGGGCCTAGCCTAGGCCGACTACTCTCACTCTCTATACTCTAGTCTCAACCGGGCTAGGCCTAGGGCCTAGGCCCTAGTACTAGTAGTAGGTCTTAGCTAGGCTAACCCAGGCACTGGCAGGCCAGGCCAACGAAAGAACCGCTTCTACACATAGGCCTAATTGCGAACACAAATTAATAATGCTAGGCCTAAATTAAGTGAATATGAAATATAACTGACCGCGCTCGTTAGCGATGGCGGCGCTGTTAACACTTACTTCAAGTGTTACAACGTGCACACTGTGAAGGCGTTGCTTAACACCTAATCAATGTGTTATAAAAGCAACACCTTGCAACACTTCAACACAGTTTCCAACACCCTGGGTGTTAAAAAAACTCATGACACCCACAAAGTGTTTGATTTTAACACTTGAATTTTAAGAGTGTGTGATAGCTAATATCTTTTAAAATGGGTGTTATATGACTGCCATTATAAGGTATAGCTGGTGATCAGCTACTAGTAATCACTAAAATGCCCTTTAATATTTAACCCAACTATAGCAGACAATATCACAATGATTAAACAACAAAGAGCATACAAACGGTTGATGTGCTCCAGCAAAGATATTGATATATTTTGTAAAATGGTTATATGACTGCTATTATAAGCTATTACAAGCTGTGGCTAATGACCAGCTAGGCCTACTACGGTATAAGGCTATACCGCAACTGGGTTTACTACATAATATATAGTATTATGTGGCGGCCGCCACTTAACGGTTCTGAAATTTAAATTCACTGGTGGCACTAACATGCTTCCGTATGATACTGCATAGGCCTATAGCTGGATAAATGGAGCCAAATGCAAGGGTACCGTAATCTTACAAATAATACCATTTTATGAGTTTTTTAAATCTTCACCACCAAAATCGTATTTTCCCGTATTTAAAATTGCATTGCAATTGCAACATTTAGTTGCTTCATTACATTAGTAAGTTCGTGTGTTACGGACGATCCGCACATAAGACAACATGATTATAAAAATCTAAAATTTGAATGTCGTGCGTATAAGACGACCCCCTGTTTTTCAATCGTAGTTTGCTATTTTAAGTCTCCCCAGGTAACAAGCCCATAAGGGACCCATATGGTGCCCATATGCAGATCTATATGGGTACCATATGTGCAATCCTTGAGGAAACCTCCGGATTCTGCACCCAAGTTCCATGTGGGACCCATGTGATTT
>NW_022734897.1:83071-88933 GCF_011630105.1 Anneissia japonica | reverse complement strand
GGCCAATTCATATGAGAATGTTTTAATGAATCGAGCAGAAATCATGTCTGGACCACCAGCCTTCCTAGTATTCCTAGATTCTGACGACATCCCATGGTTGAATGTATCGGGGTTCAGCCGCAGGCAAAAACACCGGTAGGGATAGTCTGTCTAGTAGTTTAAGATTTTTACCTATGCTGCTAAGGTGAGTACAAACAGCGTTAGCAGTCCCCATGTGATTGTTGCAATTAGGAACTGCTAATTCTTTCTGTGAACTTTGACCAGTCATAACACGTATATTTTTATACCATTCACTTGGTGAGGATCGTTTGAGATGCTGAATCTTATTAACATAAAATAGATTTTTTGCTTATCTAATTAGACGATTAATCTTGTTTCTTAGTTGACGCCAAAGGTGATCATGATTGTTTGCGAATGCTTTTTGTCTCTTGGCAATAAGTGCTTTAATTTGCGATGACATCCACGGTTTATCGGTGGGATGGCGCTTAACAACACGTTTTGGAAAATACTTGTCAAATGATTCATGCAAGGTTTGGTAAAAGTTAGAACACATAGTTTGCATATTGTTCTCGTTATACACTTCCATCCACTCATAATCAACAAGCCACTGCCCATATGCTCGTAACTTACTGTCCGGCATGGGACGCACAATGTGTTTTCTTATAAAGTTAGATTTCGTAGCAGTTACTTTGGTTTTAAAAAGAACACAATTGTGATCCGACAGTCCAATAGGAGGCAAAATGACATGGCATGGGACGCACAATGTGTTTTTTTTATAAAGTTAGATTTCGTAGCAGTTACTTTGGGTTTAAAAAGAACACAATTGTGATCCGACAGTCCAATAGGAGGCAAAATGACAGGGCGCAGATATTTTGAACTAACGTTGGTAAGGATTTTTTCATGAGATCCGTGACTAATTTTAGGATACCTCACTTGTTTAATTGAACTAGATAGAACACAGTTCAAGTCGAGGTGGTTGAAATCTCCAACTATACAAATACCACTACCGGGGTGTTTGGACAAAACACTATCAATCGTAGAGCTCAAGTGATCAATGATTTTTTCAGCAACAGGGCTATTGGGCGGATAGTAAATCACACCTACCACAAAACTGGTGACGAACCTGGGTAGACGGGAAGGTCTCACGCTGACCCATAGAGCTTCAATGTCATCTGGTACAAAAATGTCGGTAAGCACCTTGCATTTAATGCTGTTCTTAACATACAGGGCCACACCACCGCCACGTTTATCGGTTCTAGGCCTGGAAAAGGTACATTACCCGTCAATGTTCGAAAGTTCAGGAGGTAAGTTAGCAGGGAACCGAGATTCAGCGATTCCAGCGACGTCGAAATTATTGGATTCCAACACAACACTTAATTCATTAAGTTTGTTATTAAGCGACCTCGGGTTACAAAAGAAAAATGTTGGCAGTTGATCATGACATCCACGGCTACCATTATGATTACAAACAATCTTGATCAAATTACCAGAAATGCAACCTCTGTCGGTATTTGTAAATGTACTTGTAGAAGATCTCTGCTGTATATGGGTTGTAATACGCCTCAACTTGTTACGCCCGCCCTACAACCACGGGGTTTAGTGCATGCTATTCCAAGACGGTTCCGTGATTGAAAGCACTAGATGTGTATGTATATATATCTATATATATGAATATATATGTATGTATATACGCTATGTATATGTATATATATGTATGTATATATATATGTGTATATATATGTGTGTATATATGTATATATACATGTATATATATATATGTATATATACACATATATATACATGTATATATATTTATATATATGTATATATATATACATATATATATGTGTGTGTGTGTGGGTGTATGTGTGTATGTATGTATATGTATCTATGGGTGTAAAAGGGAACTATAGATATACTATAGTTCTCCGTGGTCCAATGGGTGTGATGTTTGTCTTGTTAGCAAAAGTTTGCAGGTTTGTATCCCTCTAAGACGTTTTATTTTTCTTCAAGCAACTGAAATTAAGGAACTTTTATTGACGAGCTATGCTTGATACAATTATTACAACATGTTTCTCTTCCCTTATTACTATTTTCCTGTTTGTATTTAAATATGTGTGTACAAAACATATAATTAAAACCTATTTGTGAAATATGTCATAACTTCTAAAACTTTTCATTAAACTCCAATTTTGTTTTTTATTTCACATAACGTTTATTCTGAATTTTGAACCGATTATATAATTGATATATTTTTTTCATGTAATGGGGTGTTCCATTTACAAGCATTATGCTTCTGGAATTTCCCCCTTTTTTTACTGCTTATTTTGTTTTGTTACATTATCTTGGA
Organism: Anneissia japonica; assembly: GCF_011630105.1. Classification (NCBI taxonomy): domain Eukaryota; kingdom Metazoa; phylum Echinodermata; class Crinoidea; order Comatulida; family Comatulidae; genus Anneissia; species Anneissia japonica. Next base: position 86,583 of record NW_022734897.1, on the reverse strand, counting down.
TTATTGTATGATTTAATACTAATGCTCGAAGGAAATAAAAGAAATTGTCATTGAAATAACTAAAGCTTTACTCTGAAATGTTCTTTATACTCAAATCAGGTTTCCGGGTTTTAAAATAATGTGGATTTCATTTCATTTTCATTTCATTTATTTAGGCACGAGCGCCAAGGATATACCAAATAAGTGAACTTAATCACTTGTCCTACGTGGCATATCCATTTAACATCAGGAGACTTAATGGACCAGTACACCGGGGTAACGCCTAATCTTCTCGAAGGATGTACCGGGTTCTTTAAAGTGCACACCAGCAAAATGCGTACACTGGGCCTACGGTTTAAATTCCTTATCCGAGAAGACTTGTTCCACAACCGGAGCCACTGGCGAGTGAGCCATTCGAACCAGCGCCGATATTATAGCTGAAGGTTACGGTGCCCCTTACTTCGGCCAATAAATTCGCTGGATGATTAATAATTAATCATCCAACTTAAAAAATCCAATTAAAACATCTTTCAATTATTTAAAGATTTTTTTTCTCATGTCAAATATTTTGACAATATTTACATTTTAGGTGTTAATCTTTTTATATTTTGAGGCAAAACATAAATTAATTTACAATTCTGGAATAATATTCTCAAAGCCTGCTCTAAATTTACCAATATATTCATAAAATCTAAGAATTTGATAGGGCTGTAGCATATTTTAATTGCAAAAACAGTGTGGATAATTTTAAAGTATAACATAAAAGCTAACCTTGTAAAGTTTCAAAATCATCGACATCAGTTTCGCTGGTGTCTCCTTCCACAGTTCTTTTTTTTAGTTTCATCATGTCGTCACATTTAGTAACAGGTAGGAGCAACACCATGAAGATTTGTAGTATATACATCGTTGGCACTGATTTATCAGCTATGTTAAGTAATAATCTCAACCTTAAAATGAGTAGAAGCGTAGGTGGAACCTCGTTTTTTATTGGAACACAATTTGTATATTTCTGACGTTGTTGGGATTTATTTTATTGCATAATACTCCTAAATGCCTGTACGCACCAAATCAATATCTCTTTTAGCCAATCAAAACATAGGAAGCTCACGATGACGTCAAACATACTCATAAATTATTAATAAGAAGGGCGGAACGAAAACTTTCTCATGATAACACATTATTTGTAAAATAACGGTTAGAATGTAAACGTGTATGTAACGTACAGTAGATTCAACGTTTTTTAAGGTAATGGGTAAAATGTAAACGTACATTAAACAGTGAAAACAGGTTCGCATATTAACAGTTTTCATGTGCTTGTAAGTGTAATCATAAATAAAGTTAACACATAGTTCGAGATTATAATTTAAATGTATTTGTAACGTTGAATTAACGTGTACAATGTAATGGTTAAAATGTAAACGTATATTTAATGTTAAAAGTAGGTTCGCATAAAACTGTTATCATGTGAACTTACATAAAATCCTAAATAAACGCAATTCTCTCCTCCTCCTCCTATTCTTCTTCTTCTTTTTGTTAATTAATTTATTTATTTATTTATTCTTTATACTGGGTTACCTCTTCAGTAAAAAGTTACTGTTCTCCCAGAGGGCCCCGTACACATAAAACATTAAAATCGCATAAGAAAACAACACATAACATAAAAAAAAAACCCTGCAGAACTGGATCTGGTAGAATAGTTACGAACACTGTCAATTGAGGTGAAAGTGTTTTTTATTATTTTTATAAAATTATTTTTATTTTTATAAAATTATTTTTATTTTTATAAAATTATTTTTATTTTTATAAAATTATTTTTATTTTTATAAAATTATTTTTATTTTTATAAAATTATTTTTATAAAATTATTTTTATAAAATTATTTTTATAAAATTATTTTTATAAAATTATTTTTATAAAATTATTTTTATAAAATTATTTTTATAAAATTATTTTTATAAAATTATTTTTATAAAAATTATTATTATTATTATTATTATTATTATTATTATTATATATAAAGTCCTACATAGCTTCTGTGCACTAGAAAATCAGATAATTACAGGAACTTGAATACAGACTTGATAATCAACCACTGTTGGACAAAGCAGAATTAGGTTATGCTAAAAGGCTTTCAACCGACACTTGCATATTCCCATGGTAGCATTTTTATCTTCTAATGTCTAATCTTTCAATTAATTTTTATTTGCTCCAAAAACTATCAGTCAACTATTATCTGCCATACAAGAAATATTACATTTACATTCATCAATATATATTTGCAATGGCCAAAAAAATCATTAAAAAATTCAACAATAGATCAATGTAGCAGAGTAGTAGAAATGGAGGAATTGTTAGCAGAAGACGGATAGACATTTAAAGAATATGGAAGAAATGAAGATTTGAAACGTTCAGCTCTACAAGGAGGCGGTAAGAAGGCTAATTGTTATATTCGTAAGCGAGATAGATATTTAAGAATGTGATCATAAGACTGAACAATTTGACAAAAAGTGAATGGAGTGAAATATTTAAATCTTGTGTTGTACCATGTATTACCATATTGAGCAAATGTGACCCAAGATCCCAAAAGGGCTGTAAACTCGTACCCTATCAAAATGTTGTTTTTTTGTAAATGAATAGAGCACATCATTAACTTTATGATGAGGGCTCAATGACCTTAATATGTGTAAAGTCAAGATAGTTTTGAATTATAATTATTCTCTACAAACTGGCATATAAGGTTCTGAGCAAAATGACTTTAAAAGTAGTAAAGAAATTGAAGAAAAATCACAGTAGCAGTAAAATAAACTCCTTAGCAACAACACAGTTCCCTTTGAGCTATTGATGAATTTAGTAGCCATAAGAAGTGTTTTATTCGTCAAGCCTTGTTAGAGAGGGTGTTTTGTCGGGGTGTGGATGAAAAAGGGACGGGGTGGAGTTATAAGGGAGGGGTCTGGATTTTTAAAAATAAATTTATAAACGTTTTAAATACAATATTTTAAGAATTATGCAAGTATTTACAAGTAAAATGATCAGGATTTCTATTGTTGCAAGCTACATTGTAGCATGGGGAGGTGGTAAACAAACTGTTTAAGCAAGACAATAATTCCTCCATTCGAACTACCGGTTCCATCATTAAAATACTGGTAGATCACATTAATTACTCTCTATATTCTTTAAAATCAAAACATTTAGCGATATTTATGCGTACGCAATACTTAATTGTATAGTAGGCCTATACCTTTCTTTGTGACCAGTGATCCAAATCAAATTATGCTAATGGCTGATGGGAAATTATGCTAAATTATACCAAATGTTAAATTTAATGGTTGTTTAAATAAGCATCTTTCTCCCACCTAAAATGAAAGCAACACTATTCTCAATACTATTACTTGATACCCAGTGGTGCCACCAGAGTCGACGGTATCATGAGGTCTGATGTTCCCGACGGGGAAGAGTGGAGGAATGGCCAACTTCCTGGACGGGAGAAAGCTGCCAGGGTCAGGGAATCAAGAACCCTACAATATATATTATAT
>NW_022734897.1:79232-82805 GCF_011630105.1 Anneissia japonica | reverse complement strand
TCAATTACGTAATTAAGTTCATGCTTAACTAAGAATTGTTTAATCTCAATTTCGTACATTTTGGGTCGGTCGGGCGTGGCCAACATAATAGGTCTAATTTGTTTTTATTTGGTCTAATCTGTCTACCTCACAATGGTATTGTTTATATTGTACAGTTTAAAACTTAAAATTTGAAACTTTCGAAATTAAATACACAAAAAAGAAATAACATTCTTCGGGAGGTGAATTTATTTTTAAAAATTGAAGTGACTAAAAAACAACACTTATACTGTAGTCAAATTAAAACAACATAGGCATAGGTGTATGGTGGGAAACTAAGGACAAGGAAATTCAGTTTAGGTGTGATTATATTATATATATTTAATATATATATTTAATATATATATATATATATATATATATATATAATATTTTGACATACATCATAAATTGCCTCACTGCAAGATCATTTATTTTTTTTAAAGAACCGGACATGAACCGCTTCGTATCTTTTGAATTACTTCAAGGTTATTGTTTTCATTTAGTACTAAAGATAGTCCGTACAGTGCTATGCTCTAGAAAATTACTTTTGAAGATACCTGTATATTTCTAAAGCAATTGTAATGTTGACACGCACGTTTTTGTTTGGTTCTTTAAAACTGTTTAACTATTTTCTACATGACTTGAACTTTGTGTAAATATACTTCATCAATACGTTTTAGTTTCACATCGCTGAAAATAGTGCTGATGATTGTTCTGCTGACGTCAATATTTGTTAAAGTTTTAATAACCACAACTAGTTTCTTCACATGTACTCAACCGCAATCTACATCATTTCTGATTCACTTCACTGCCAGAGAGCTTTCCAAATCTTTTCCAACAGCTTATAAAATAGTTTAGTATACTTTGAATTAATTCAAGGTTATTTCCTTTATTTAGGCAGGTAACAGTACCGGTAAGCTTTGTACCACAGTAAGATGCGCTACAAATACGTTCGGAACATAACTTTAAAGTTTGTTCAACTATTTTGTACACGATTTTGAATGACTTCATGAATACGTTTTAGACTTAACTCCACTAACTCTGTGACCATTCTACTATTTTATAACTATACTGTTTGTTTATTCTGATATCACAAACATAGCATACGAGTACTTAATAAACGTATTATTATCCGATAGTTTTCATTTATCTTATTGGGGGCCTGAATTTTATGTAGGTGAATAAGTTGTTTGGAAGCGAGGTATGGCGGTTTGAAAGTTGATAAATTTGTATGCGTTTCTCGTAGAATGGCCTTCATAAAATTATTAAATTTTAGGATTTACAGTTGAAATATTGAACCCAAACTTTAAAAATAATAAGAATAAAGGTAATACTTTATATTTATGATATAATCACACTTCGCTCAAGTTACATGTTATACTGTCTATTTGGCTCTTTTTCTCGAAACCTGGTGGGTTTACAGCCTTTTGTGGTCTTGGGTCACAAATAGGTGTGGATATGAAAAATATGAAGAGAATTATGATAGAAGTTTACTGAAAAGGTATTCAACACTTATTAAATACGCACCTTCACATTTAAAGAAAACAAGAAAAAACACATGATTTTTAGAAACAACAAAAAGAATATGTTCAAAAGAAATTCTAAACAGTCAGTGTCAGAGGTTGAAAAAGACATGAGAATAAATAACTAGGGACGACGAGTGAGTTAGTTATCTAAACCAACCGAAATCTGAGCAAAAGCTATTTTCTAGAGAAATGTCAAGACGCAGTAGTATACTGTAGGCTACTAAACTGTTGACAAGTCAGATGAAGATGTTCTTTAAGCTGCCGAAGAGGAATCACAATAACAACCTCCACATGCTTGTCCCCTAAACAGTTGAACTTTAACATCCAATTGTATATGGCACAATTAACTTTTCATGGTGAATTAAATTGAGTCTTCCTAAGTTGAAAATCATAACTCGTCGTTGAAAGCGAATTTATCGTGGATTGCTTTTGTCAGAGTGGTGTTTGAATTTGGTTTTCAGAAAGTTAAATTAAGTTGTTTGATTTACATGCAATGCAGTAAAATATTGAGTTTAACATACTTGAAATAAACCTGGCAACACATGTTGTTATAATATTCATGTATATAGTAATATTATAATTACATGAATTATATTTTATATTATAGCATTTTCCGTATACAGTAAAAAATGTATAGGCCTATTTACAATATTTTTTTATGAAAAAATGCTGCTTTTCTGGCAACAGCAACGCATATTCATAAAACTTACAACACATTCCTTAGCATGTTGTTAAACTAGTCAGGTAACTATATTTGTTTTGGTTAATGAATTATATTATATTTTATAGCGTTATTGTTCAGTAAAATGATATTTAGGCCTACATTAATTTTCAATAAAAACAATTGCTGTTTTCTGGCAATACAGTACAAAATTAAATTTCAACTAACTTGAAATGAGCCTGGCAACACATTTTTAATGTTGTTAGACTATTTATGTAACTATAGTAACATTATTTTGAAATAAATTTACGTTGATTTCTTGTGTTATCTATTCAGTAAAAAATGATATATTTTTTATTCAAAAAATGCCGTTTTTTCTGGCAATACCGCATCCATGTGTGTAAATTACACACAACTTTTTTTTCTTGATTATTGTTTGGACAACTATCGACTATCAACATATGGAAAATGGTGGATATGTATGCACCACTTTGGAAGTTACAGATAGGTTTCTGAGGCATACTTTAAAAAAAATATTTTGAGAAAAAACCCCTTTTGTAAATAATGGTATCTTCCAAACAAAATTTTTTACACAATTTTTTTTGGTGATAAATGGAAGTTAATACTGTACCTGGTAATTTACATGGATGATCACAAAAAATATATATAGTGCATTTTCTTTTCTTTAATAAGGTCTGAAAGTCAGTGTTTTTTCACTTCTGAAAATGTCCAAATTGACAAAAACTGTACAATTTAGATAATGGGTCGTTGCCGTGACAACGAAGGCTAAAAAATTAAACAAATATCATAGATATGCTTTTTCACCTAAGTATCTATTCATGGTAAAAATTTGAGAAAAATCCATTTTTTGATGTCTGCCACCAAATCTTTGATTATTATGGACAACAATTCTTAATGTTTAATATAAAATAATCATGATTTTATCCTTTTTCCATTCAAGTGTATGTACCAATGCTCTTTGGCAATGTGACAACTCCACATGTGATTCTAATGAGAGTTTCTGTGGAGAAAACATGGAATTTGTTGATTGTCATAACCGCTGCCCTGTAACATGCTCCAACTATTATGATGAACAGAAATCTTGTAGTACTTCAATATGTGAACCTGGATGTCAATGTCTCACAAACTACATATTGGATGGTTTGTTCTAAATTATTTTTGTTTGCTCAATTTTTTGTACACTACACATAATAGGAACATTTCTTGTATTACCCCCTTGCACCCTAAATGTTTTTTAATTTGAAACAACTTTAGACCTAATATTGTATGTCAATTTATGTTCATTCTTATCATTCTTAATATGCCCTTTACACACCTTACTTTTTTGAATTATATATATCTGTC
>NW_022734897.1:64027-79146 GCF_011630105.1 Anneissia japonica | reverse complement strand
CATATATATATATACTGTATATATATATCCTGTACATATATTATGTGAAACAAGGATAGCGCGATGTCAAAAAGTTTGAATACCAGACTTTTGCCAAGCCAACCAATCACAATTCAGTATAGTAAATGCCGTCAACCACCGCGCTAAGATCAAGTTGTTGAACGTTCCGAAATATCATAGTAAATCATCACTACACATCAAAGATACTAGAAATAAAAGATAGAGCACTCGCATTGTAAAAATGAGGCGAAATCGTGCCCAACGTAGGCGGCGCCATTCTTTTTAACCATGCAAGTTTTCTATACTTCGTGCTCAACCTTCTGTTGCTAAGTATATCCAGACGCAAAAGACGCCCTTTCTTTTCCAGTAATGGAGGAAAACGTTTTCACTAAGAGTGCGTCCGGCCATACGATTCTGCGCTGTATTGTTGTTGTATTCTTTACTGAGTCATGATTATGCTTTAATTGTTTTGTGTTTTATTTGGATAATAGCAATGATTTCTACCGCCACCAAGGGGGTTATGTATTCACCGATGTCATTGTCTGGGTGTCTATTCTAGTTTGTTTTTATATCTAGTAAATAAAAAGTGATTGGTAAAAACTCATAATAGTAATACCGGTACGGGACGTCGGTAAAAAAGTGCAAAATACAGTCATCATTATGAATTCTTTTGCTTTATTGATCTATACTATTGGTAGGCCTATTACCTCAGGATTTCAATGCTTTTCCAACCCATTATTATTAATATCAGTGCAAAATTTTACCTTTCTCTATCCTTTGGAAATCGATATAAATTATGACCCTGTTTGTATGATGTGTTGCAATTTACTGCACAGCAACGCCCTCCAATATGGAACGCCAAAAAGACAAATTACAAGTGGCGCAGTGCAAAAGTCAGTCGCAGTGCAAAAGTCAAGTGGCGCAGTGCAAAACTATAGTGGTGCAGTGCAAAACTAAAGTGGCGCAGTGCAAACTCAAAATGCGTGTGCCACCTCTTTAGTTTTGAACTGCGCCACTTTAGTTTTGCACTGTGCCACTTGACTTTTGCACTGCGATTGTAGTTTGTCCTTTTCGCGATATCACGCCAAAAGGACAAACTACAATCGCAGTTCAAAAGTCAAGTGGCACAGTGCAAAACCAAAGTGGCGCAGTGCAAAATTAATATGGTGGCACACGCATTTTGAATTTGCACTGCGCCACTTTAGTTTTACACTGCGCCACTTGACTTTTGCACTGCGCCACTTGACTTTTGTACTGTGCCGCTTGACTTTTGGCGATATTGTATGGAACGCCAATTTGGCATTAAAATTGAAATTAACTAATGTTTACTAGGTAGGCCTACATTATTATTATTATTATTATTATTATTATTATTATTATTATTATTTATTGCCATTTTTCTGCTGTTTTAATAGGCTTACCTTTAAACCCATACGCAACAGCCTTGTTGCTGTTATGTATGTTTGTTGTGAAGAACATTGAAGTTTGAATAAATATAGCTTAAATAATAAAGTGTTATTCGTATAACTAAAAAACGCACCTACAAAGTATATCGTTGCAGCAAAGTGTCACTGCACCGTGAGCCTAAATCAAGCCTGTTTATGTTTTCAACTTCTTTGGATTCATTGGGCTTCTTTTTCTATTAAAATAATGTTACATTCGATTTATTTTTATATCAATATTCATTTTTGGGTCTCTACTTGTTTTCTTTACATTTACATGTTGTTATATGTATTACATGCCAATACATACTTATTATACGCACACACGCTAATATATTACTGTGGCCTAGTTTTAATAATAATATAATAATAATAATAATAATAATAATAATGATAATGATAATGATAATGATAATAATAATAATAACAATAATAATAATAATAATAATAATAATAATAATAATAATAATAATAATAATAATAATATTGAAAAAAAAAGATAAAAATATATCATTTTTGTAAAATTCAACCGCGGTTGATTGTAATAAATGATAACAATTAAATACAGTTGTAATAACTTATAAGCCTACAGGTAAATTACGCTACATAAGAATGAACTATTATTATTATTATTATTATTATTATTATTATCATTATATTATTATTAAAGTCCACAGTAATATATGAATAATTAAAATGCCTAAACAGTATTTATTTTTCAATATATAGATATCAAAAATCGCTGTCGCACATTAAGACCACAATGAAATTAATATCTTATTCATTTAAATATTGAAATTGTATTTATGAAAAAAATGTTTAAAAAAATCTTTAAAACCGTATAGTTTACATTCTGTTAAAATGTAAACAGGAAAAAGAGGAAGAAATCTACTTGAGTCAAAAAACAATTCTGTGTCCTTTAATTTATTAATTTGCCAAAAAAACTATTACTGTATATATTATTATCTAATAAATAAATTTAAATGCTGAAAGTGTCAATCTGAGCTGTAATAACAATGTGAAAATGCATGTTATTGAATCGATCTTCCTAACTAGCTACCCCGTCGGTTATGTCGACCCTAGCATAGCCTAACTATAAGTATTCTACCCCGACTAGCCTAGCAATGATGTAGAAACAAAACGCAACAGATTTTTTTTTTTGAAACTTACCGCTGATATCACTCGAAAGGTCACTCTTTCTTAATCGGAAATTACGCCGGAGGCTTTTTATGGTGTTTACGCTTACCTCCATTTCTTCAGCAATTTCTTTATTTGTATAACCCATCACTACCAAAGCTTCTAATCTGTCTCTAGTAGCCATGGCTGACAACTATGCTATAGGCCTTTGTTAGCGGTAGTAATGATGAATAGAATAGATAAGCCTAGGCTACGGTATCTACGACAAGTATGCCTATGATCATAACGTTCCTATTTGTGTTTTAGTCCCAAATTTTTGTGCTGTTGTTGTTTTGCTGTAAAATTATTAAGAAAAATTGAATTATGTGTTCTTGATTTTTTTATTCATTTATTTTATTTAGTTTAATTTTGATGGCAAAAAAAATGGCGTTCCATACAATATCGTCTAACGTCAAGTGGCGCAGTGCAAAATTCAAGTGGCGCAGTGCAGAAGTCAAGTGGCACAGTGCAAAATTCAAGTAGCAGCACATGCATTTGGATTTGCACTGCGCCACTTTCGTTTTGCACTGCGCCACTTTAGTTTTTCACTGCGCCACTTTAGTTTTTCACTGCGCCACTTTCGTTTTGCACTGCGATTGTTGTATGTCCTTTTCGCGATATCACGCCAAAAGGACAAACTACAATCGCAGTGCAAAAGTCAAGTGGCACAGTGCAAACCTAAAGTGGCACAGTGCAAAACAAAAGTGTCGCAGTGCAAACTAAAGTGGCGCAGTGCAAAATTCAAGTAGCAGCACACGCATTTGGATTTGCACTGCGCCACTTTCGTTTTGCACTGTGCCACTTGACTTTTGCACTGCGCCACTTGTAATTTGTCCTTTTGGCGTTCCATAGAGAAGTCGTTCGTTGTGCGGATTAGGCAACGGGCTTTAAGCGATTTGGCGTTGTGTTGACTACGGCAACGTTAGTTTTATAAATATGCGCCTGCATTGATCACGCGATACAAGGAAGCGCGTCGTCCTGTAAATCGAAACAACTTTGATGTTACGACAGAGGTGCATAGTACGACGTTCATGGTTGACTGAATTCCCCGTCGCAGCTGCCCTCGTCGCTTATTTAGAAAGCTCGCTATTATGGTCTACGGTGCTGTGCTCTGCCTTAACCGCTCAATCATTCAAATCGCCACACGCAACGTAGATTATGTCGATTGAAAATGACCTTGGATACGGGCATGCTAAGTTCAAACTACGAATCGGATTATTAATAACAAAGATCTAATGATAACAAGATACTGCTCTCCGTGGTTTAACGTGTAACAAAATAGAAGCATTCATTCACCAAGAAAGTAATTGAAATTAGTTTCTGTTACCATGGTTATTTGCACGAAGATCATAGATGTCAAAGTTGAAATGTAATAAGCCAATTCGTAGTTCGAACCTCGCATGTGTGTATTAAGGTCAATCGACATAAAAAAAAAAAAAGCATACACACAACATAGGTTAATGTCGATCGATCCCAACTGACCTTGGATACCTGCATGCGCAGTTAAAACTACAAATTGGCTAAATGTATAGTAATTTCGAGAGGGTGCTCTGCACTGTGCTTACAGGATTTGCATGCAGAAATAGAGGAGAGCACTATCTTGTTATAAAATATTTGATGAATAATTGTCATATGTATTATTCATGTTCCTAAACTATTAGCCCGGCTACTATCCGAGGTAAATTTTGTCTGGCAAGGGTGTTGTATACAGTTAAAATTAACCTTAACCTTAAGGTTACCGATAAATCACTAATGCGTCCATGTGACGTCATCTAAACGTATTCAATCATAGCACCTAAAATGTTCGGCGTAGTCACATGTAGTTGACCAAATCGCTCAGAGATCACTGTGCTTGTATCGATATCAGACCAATTACACACTTTTCATTAATAATATGCAATGATTGAAATTTGCATTCCGATTATAAACAAGTTCAGACTGGAGATCAGTCACTCTTTTATATCTTGTATTAGTTATAGCATACTGAATAAAGACATTGCAGCAAATTACAAGTGGATATTATGATGGTATAATACCAACACCGATTACATACAGTAAGGTTCTGGTTTATGTAGGCCTATGTGGTTGCTTATTCAAGGAGTTTTTAAATCCATTAGTAAAATGGATTCATTCACCTAAAGTATAATATTCAGATATCAATTACCGTTTTGTATGCATAAACCAGTATAAACTAAAGAACTATAGGCCATTGGTCTGTGCGATTAGCAAACTTATATTATTGATAACAAAAATGTTTTGAATATTATTCATAATAATTTACGAAGCTATTTGAAATGAAATTTTAAATGCAGTGTTGATATAGGCCTAACGCCACAATATACTTACAGTATAATATTGAAGTTTCTTTCTTGGGGTGATGTAAATTCGTTCCTAATGATAATTCCTATAATTTCGACAGCGAAATTGCCTATATACAATTAATACTGCCGTTTCGAAAGTGAAAGTTAACAAAGGTGGGGGTGGGGGTTCAATTAGTTTGTCCAATTTATATGGAAATGTAATATAGGTCTAATTTCATTCTGTGGCCTATGTCTAAACATATAATAGTTTATCGTTGAGAAGCACTATGAATTTATTAACTACAATATAGAAATTTTGTTGAAATTTAAAAGGAATATTGATGCGGGTGGTTCACACAACTTGTTATAGGCCTATCCACAGTGGCCAATTTTGACTCAATGAGAAAGACATGGCTGCAAAGAAAAATAATTTTTAAAAAACTGCGAATTAACAAAATCTTGTTATATTTTTAGGACAATATGGAGATCAGTGTTTCTCTGGCACTGTAAGTATATCTTTCGTGCAAAGTACAATAATTTAAAAAAATCCTAATTTGTTAATAATTTGGTAATTAATGTTATTTTAGGAATGTGTAATATTTAATAAACATAAATAATATATTAATTTGGTAATTAATGTTATTTCAGGAATGTGTAATATTTAATAAATATAAATAGTATAATATATATAGTATAATAAAATTAATGTTTCACATAGAATTGTTGGGGTCTTTCGGATTCTTCACAACAGCACAAACACGAGAATAAACATGACATACAAAATTGTGGTGTATTTTGAGATGTGGATCGTAAGACCCTATCTGGGATTCGATGTGGTGGATGGAGTGATAATAGGCACTTTCCTATTTACCATTATAGAGGCGGTAAGTTTAAAGTTTTGTGTCTTGTTTTTTTTGTTTTTTGTTTTTTTTGTTTTTTTTGTAAGTGAGAATGATGAAGTTCATTCAACTTGTTTTAGGCCTATCCACAGTGGCCAATTTTGACTCAGTGAGAAAACATGTTTGCAAAAAAATAATTGTTATAAAACTGCAAATTAACAAAATCTTGTTATATTTTTAGGACGATGTGGAGATCAGTGTTTCTCTGGCACTGTAAGTATATCTTTCGTGCAAAGTACAATAATTAAAAAAAATCCTAATTTGTTATTAATTTGGTAATTAATGTTATTTTAAGAATGTGTAATATTTAATAAATATAAATATAATATATATAGTATAATAAAATTAATGTTTCACATAGGATTGTTGGGGTCACTCGGGTTGTTTACAACAGCACAAACACGAGAATAAACATGACATACAGAATTGTGGTGTATTTTGAGATGTGGATCGTAAGACCCTATCTGGGATTCGATGTGGTGGATGGAGTGATAATAGGCACTTTCCTATTTACCATTATAGAGGCGGTAAGTTTAAAGTTTTGAGTCTTGTTTTTTTTTGTTTTTTGTTTTTTTGTAAGTGAGAATGATGAAGTTCATTCAACTTGTTTTAGGCCTATCCACAGTGGCCAATTTTGAGTCAGTGAGAAAGACATGGTTGCAAAAAAATAATTGTTATAAAACTGCAAATTAACAAAATCTTGTTATATTTTTAGGACGATGTGGAGATCAGTGTTTCTCTGGCACTGTAAGTATATCTTTCGTGCAAAGTACAATAATTTAAAAAAATCCTAATTTGTTATTAATTTGGTAATTAATGTTATTTTAAGAATGTGTAATATTTAATAAATATAAATATAATATATATAGTATAATAAAATTAATGTTTCACATAGGATTGTTGGGGTCACTCGGATTGTTTACAACAGCACAAACACGAGAATAAACATGACATACAGAATAGTAGTGTATTTTGAGATTTTGATCGTAAGACCCTATCTGGGATTCGATGTGGTGGATGGAGTGATAATAGGCACTTTCCTATTTACCATTATAGAGGCGGTAAGTTTAAAGTTTTGTGTCTTGTTTTTTTGTTTTTTTGTTTTTTGTTTTCTTTTTTAAGTGAGGACGATGAAGTTCACTTAACTTGTTTTAGGCCTATCCACAGTGGCCAATTTTGAGTCAGTGAGAAAGACATGGTTGCAAAAAACTAATTTTTAAAAAACTGCAAATTAACAAAATCTTGTTATATTTTTAGGACGATGTGGAGATCAGTGTTTCTCTGGCACTGTAAGTATATCTTTCGTGCAAAGTACAATAATTTTAAAAAATCCTAATTTGTTAATAATTTGGTAATTAATGTTATTTTAAGAATGTGTAATATTTAATAAATATAAATAGTATAATATATATAGTATAATAAAATTAATGTCTCACATAGGATTGTTGGGGTCTTTCGGATTGTTCACAACAGCACAAACACGAGAATAAACATGACATACGGAATAGTGGTGTATTTTGAGATGTGGATCGTAAGACCCTATCTGGGATTCGATGTGGTGGATGGAGTGATAATAGGCACTTTCGTATTAACCCTTATAGGGGCGGTAAGTTCAAAGTTTTGTGTCTTGTTTTTTTGTTTTCTTTTTTAAGTGAGGATGATGAAGTTCTCTAAACTTGTTTTAGGCCTCTCCACAGTGGCCAATTTTGACTCAGTGAGAAAGACATGGCTGCAAAAAAATAATTTTTATAAAACTGCAAATTAACAAAATCTTGTTATACTTTTAGGACGATGTTGAGATCAGTGTTTCTCTGGCACTGTAAGTATATCTTTCGTGCAAAGTACAACAATTAAAAAAAATCCTAATATGTTAATAATTTGGCAATTAATGTTACTTTTAGGAATGTGTAATATTTAATAAATATAATATATATGGTATAATAAAATTAATGTTTCACATAGGATTGTTGGGGTCTTTCGAATTCTTCACAACAGCACAAACACGAGAATAAACATGACATACAGAATAGTGGTGTATTTTGAGATGTGGATCGTAAGACCCTATCTGGGATTCGATGTGGTGGATAGAGTGATAATAAGCACTTTCCTATTTACCATTATAGAGGCGGTAAGTTTAAAGTTTTGTCTTGTTTTTTTTTTTCTTTTTTTTAAGTGAGGATGATGCAGTTCACTTAACTTGTTTTAGGCCTATCCACAGTGGCCAATTTTCACTCAGTGAGAAAGACATGGTTGCAAAAAACTAATTTTTATAAAACTGCAAATTTACAAAATCTTGTTATATTTTTAGGACGGTGTGGAGATCAGTGTTTCTCTGGCACTGTAAGTATATCTTTCGTGCAAAGTACAATAATTTAAAAAAATCCTAATTTGTTAATAATTTGGTAATTAATGTTATTTTAGGAATGTGTAATATTTAATAAATACAAATAATAATATATATAGTACAATAAAATTAATGTTTCACATAGGATTGTTGGGGTCTTTCGGATTGTTCACCACAGCACAAACACGAGAATAAACATGACATACAGAATTGTGGTGTATTTTGAGATGTGGATCGTAAGACCCTATCTGGAATTCGATGTGGTGGATGGAGTGATAATAGGCACTTTTCTTTTTACCATTATAGAGGAGGTAAGTTTAAAGTTATGTCTTGTTTTTCTTCTTTTTTTTTTTAAAGTGAGAATGATGAAGTTCACTCAACTTGTTATAGGCC
The DNA here is from genome assembly GCF_011630105.1 of Anneissia japonica. NCBI lineage: Eukaryota > Metazoa > Echinodermata > Crinoidea > Comatulida > Comatulidae > Anneissia > Anneissia japonica. The sequence continues at coordinate 70,592 of NW_022734897.1, read as the reverse complement.
ATTCCACAGTGGCCAATTTTGATTCAATGAGAAAGACATGGTTGCAAAAAACTAATTTTTATAAAACTGCAAATTAACAAAATCTTGTTATATTTTTAGGACGATGTTGAGATCAGTGTTTCTCTGGCACTGTAAGTATATCTTTCGTGCAAAGTACAATAATTTAAAAAAATCCTAATTTGTTAATAATTTGGTAATTAATGTTATTTTAGGAATGTGTAATATTTAATAAATATAAATAGTATAATATATATAGTATAATAAAATTAATGTTTCACATAGGATTGTTCACAACAGCACAAACATGAGATTAAACATGACATACAGAATTGTGGTGTATTTTGAGTTGTGGATCGTAAGACCCTATCTGGGATTCGATGTGGTGGATGGAGTGATAATAGGCACTTTCCTATTTACCAGTAGAGAGGCGGTAAGTTTAAAGTTTTATGTCTTGTTTTTGTTTTTTTTTGTTTTTTGTTTTTTTTTAAAGTGAGGATGATGAAGTTCACTCAACTTGTTTTAGGCCTATCCACAGTGGCCAATTTTGACTCAGAGGAAAAGACATGGCTACAAAAAACAAATTTTTATAAAACTGCAAATTTACAAAATCTTGTTATATTTTTAGGACGATGTGGAGATCAGTGTTTCTCTGGCAGTGTAAGTATACCTTTGTGCAAAGTACAATAATTTAAAAAAAATTCTAATTTGTTAATAATTTGGTAATTAATGTTATTTTAGGAAAGTGTAATATTTAATAAATATAAATAGTATAATATATATAGTACAATAAAATTAATGTTTCACATATAATTGTTGGGGTCTTTCGGATTGTTCACAACAGCACAAACACGAGAATAAACATGACATACAGAATTGTGGTGTATTTTGAGATGTGGATCGTAAGACCCTATCTGGGATTCGATGTGGTGGATTGAGTGATAATAGGCACTTTCCTATTTACCAGTAGAGAGGCGGTAAGTTTAAAGTTATGTGTCTTGTTTTTCTTTTTTCTTTTTTAAAGTGAGAATGATGAAGTTCACTCAACTTGTTATAGGCCTTTCCACAGTGGCCAATTTTGACTCAATGAGAAAGATATGGCGGCAAAAAACTAATTTTTATAAAACTGCAAATTAACAAAATCTTGTTATATTTTTAGGACGATGTGGAGATCAGTGTTTCTCTGGCACTGTAAGTATATCTTTCGTGCAAAGTACAATAATCATAAAAAATCCTAATTTGTTAATAATTTGGTAATTAATGTTATTTTAGGAATGTGTAATATTTAATAAATATAAATAGTATAATATATATATAGTATAATAAAATTAATGTTTCACATAGGATTGTTGGGGTCTTTCGGATTGTTCACAACAGCACAAACACGAGAATAAACATGACATACAGAATAGTGGCGTATTTTGAGATGTGGATCGTAAGACCCTATCTGGGATTCGATGTGGTGGATGGAGTGATAATAGGCACTTTCCTATTTACCAGTATAGAGGCGGTAAGTTTAAAGTTTTGTGTCTTGTTTTTTTCTTTCTTTCTTTTTTTTTGTAAGTGAGGATGATGAAGTGCACTCAACTTGTTATAGGCCTATCCACAGTGGCCAATTTTGACTCAATGAGAAAGACATGGCTGCAAAAAAATAATTGTTATAAAACTGCAAATTAACAAAATCTTGTTATATTTTTAGGACGATGTTGAGATCAGTGTTTCTCTGGCACTGTAAGTATATTTTTCGTGCAAAGTACAATAATTAAAAAAAATCCTAATATGTTAATAATTTGGCAAATAATGTTATTTTAGGAATGTGTAATATTTAATAAATATAAATAGTATAATATATATAGTATAATAAAATTAATGTTTCACATAGGATTGTTGGGGTCTTTCGGATTGTTCACAACAGCACAAACACGAGATTAAACATGACATACAGAATTGTGGTGTATTTTGAGATGTGGATCGTAAGACCCTATCTGGGATTCGACGTGGTGGATGGAGTGATAATAGGCACTTTCCTATTTTCCAGTATAGAGGCGGTAAGTTTAAAGTTAGGTGTCTTGTTTTTTTCTTTCTTTCTTTTTTTTTTTTGTAAATGAGGATGATGAAGTTCACTCAACTTTGTATAGGCCTATCCACAGTGGCCAATTTTGACTCAGTGAGAAAGACATGGCTGCAAAAAACTAATTTTTATAAAACTTCAAATTAACAAAATCTTGTTATATTTTTAGGACGATGTTGAGATCAGTGTTTCTCTGGCACTGTAAGTATACCTTTCGTGCAAAGTACAATAATTAAAAAAAATCATAATATGTTAATAATTTGGTAATTAATGTTATTTTAGGAATGTGTAATATTTAATAAATATAAATAGTATAATATATATAGTATAATAAAATTAATGTTTCACATAGGATTGTTGGGGTCTTTCGGATTGTTCACAACAGCACAAACACGAGAATAAACATGACATACAGAATAGTGGTGTATTTTGAGATGTGGATCGTAAGACCCTATCTGGGATTCGATGTGGTGGATGGGGTGATAATAGGCACTTTCCTATTTACCATTATACAGGCGGTAAGTTTAAAGTTATGTGTCTTGTTTTTTTTTTGTTTTTTTTCGGATTGGTTTTTTGAAGAATATTCAATTTTTGTAAGATTAATATCTTGCCATTGTTTTTTTGGGATGTGACAACGTGCAATTAATCATTTTGGAATACTTGTATCTTGTAGAATGACAGAGGGTTTCAGATTTTATTTGATCTGACAACTTCGATCGCAACGACTATACAAGATATGCGACATTGGTTTATTTAATTCTTGACGAAATTCAAAGAGGGACATCTACAAGAATGAGACATTGATAGTAGTTTTTGTACAACTTTTGGCACCACTGTAGTGATTTTTTTTTAAAGTTAATATTATGTATTAAACATACTGTTTTAGCCTGTAGGTGAATGACCCACTGAACATTACATTTCCTATAGTCAAACAGGTACCTCCAGCTAACCCTATCTCGGGAGTTGGGTGGTGCTATGCTGCGGACATACCTGTGGTCCGGTGTAGGAAACACCTTGTCAACATCAAATGATGTATTACCGGACACAGGAAAAAGGGAATGGACATTGACTTTGGGTGTTGCCTGAGGCTAAAGAATCAAAAATACTTTTGCCACCACTGTAGTGATGTTTTCGTTACATAGTTGCCAACCTTCTCGCATCATGCGGAACTGTCCCGCATTTCAAAATGATTTTGGATGAAACATGCATTTTGCAGAAACACATGCGTGATCATAAATTTGTGCCGCATTTAGCACAAGATTTATGTAATCATTCAGGGGAAAATGTATTTAAAACTAGAAGAAATTGGTTTTATTAAAAATATAAAAACGGTCAATCAATCAATTTACCGAGAAAATTTATCTTTTTCTACCAAGACAACAAAGCCAATCACACTCTTTATTGTCACAACCAACTGTTGATTATGTGACTGGAACCCGGGTACCCACCTGGGTTCCATCCATAGACCACGTGGACCCTGCCGGCCTCCCCTACCCAACCCCATGCAGTCACGCTTTTCAAATTTCTCAGGTTGGTAACTATGTCGTAAGTACCGTAGACATTGTATAAATATGCATAAATATGCATATAATTATTATTGCTCTTATTATATTTTGATTATACGTAGAAAACTATAACATATTATAATATAGTGCTAGTGCGAAATCTTCTTTGTTAACTATACTCGATTTAAAGATACCGGTAAACCAAGACTACAATAATAATGTTAATGATAAAACTGACTATGGGTGGAGCTATGCTGTGGATATACCTGTGGTCCAGTGTAGGAAACATCTTGTCAACATCAAATGATGTATTACCGAACACAGGAAATAGGGAATGGACCTTGATTTTGGATTTTGCCTGAGGCTAAAGGATCAATAATAAGCGAGCATTTGAATGAATAGGGTGGAGCCAGATCCCTACTATACCATCCAAGGAGAAAAGAAAAAAAAACCAGCAGAGAAGAAGAATTATAGGAAAACACTGCGAGATCCCTATCGTAACTCCAGGACACAGAAGTATAGTCAGATAGACTAATAGGATAAATGTGCATTTCTTCTAAAAGGCTGTACTTTTCAATTTGTTGCCAAATTATAATAAAAGATCACGATACTGTGTACTGATCCGCATCAGAAACCGGACAGGTAAACTGGAAGCAAAAACAACACTATTCGATTTGACTACAGTATATCTGCAACTATATTTGCTGTTGGGCTTTGTTCCTGAACTTTTTTTTCGAACTTTGCTACTTTATTGGATTTCACTGATTTCGCTTTATATCCTGAACTCGATTTTTTATTGGACTTCTCACAATAATTATTGTTTAACCAATACAAGCGTACGCTCCCGACTAGCTCACTAGGTTAGTTAGTTTGCCCTTTATCATCCCCAACCTGTAATCCCCATTGGAAAATAAATCCCTAAGTGTATAATAGAGAGGCTTCTGTTGTTTTATTTTGTGGCTATATATTAACATCTACCGATTGAGCCTGCGCGTAACTGGAACCCGAGCCCCCACGATAATTTAAGTGACTATTCGCTTACTTATATATAGTAGTGGTCACCCACTAAATATTTAATAATTTCTTTTCCTTTGTTACTTGTTTTTATTATTATTTTATCATTTTAATTTCTTTGTTAATCTATTTATATTTCCTTTGCTACTTGAGCTATGTATTGAGGATCCTTAATGATCAGCTCCGGTTGGATGGACCACCCTTGTAAAATATTGTTTAAATAAATAAATAAAATAAGAAGAATTAGTTCGTGAAAGGAAGGGATAGCCAATATTCAGAATTAAAGTTCTCAAAAACCCCAAAAGAAAGTGTGGTCTGGGTGTCCTCCCCTGGAGAAATTTTGATTCCTAGATGACCGGATGAGCTTTTCCGACTTCTGATGTGTCTGTTAATGGCTTTCTAAGTTCTTCAAAATTTTCCCTCTCTGAAAAAGGTCAGGTAATTTTATCTCATCTTAGGCCTATACATAAAGAGAGAGAGAAAAAAAACCCAAAAGAAAGTGTGGTCTGGGTGTCCTCCCCTGGAGAAATTTTGATTCCTAGATGGCCGGATGAGCTTTTCCGACTTCCGACGTGTCTTTTAATGGCTTTTTAAGTTCTTCAAAATTTTCCCTCTCTGAAAAAGGTCAGGTAATTTTATCTCATCTTAGGCCTATACATAGAGAGAGAGAGAAAAAAAAAAGATATATACAATACAGACCACCTGTCAACACGTACGCATTCGTTGTATGTCTTAAGGCCAACTCAGACAGCGTCGGCCGACGCAGCCCGACCCGATTTATCGTCGGGGACAGTCTTGAGAAATATTAAACACGTTTAATATTCTACTACGCGACTGCCCCCGACGCACACCATCGCGTCTGCGTTCAACTCACACAGACCCGACGCGACAACAAATCGCGTCGGGCTGCGTCGGCCGACGCTGTCTGAGTTGGCCTTTACGCATTCCAATCAAATCTTAGTACGGTCTTACGCAAACATCGACAAAACTTACGCTTATCCTAAAATGAGTAAATTTTGTTTCTTTTTCAATTTGTAATGAATTTTACTAAATCCATAATCATAACACTCTACCTCCATATTTCAATAACTATGTATCTGAGATCATGATAAACTAATATCGATAATAGATATGCTATTTAAGCCAAAGCGACCCTGGCCGGAAGCCCTATGCGATCCCCTGGCCCTCAGTCACTGTTCGTGCCTTCGCCACTCATTATCTGTCACCCGATATTACCCTTTCAAATTTCTCAAGGTTGACAGGTATGGAAATATATTATTATATTCCAACAATATTGAGTAGTTAGATACGTAGTCTTTCCTCCATGGATCGATAGGCCTGAAGAACGCACTTAATTTGTACACAAATTATTACGACATTGAACCAAAAACAGTATTTGTTAAATTTATTTAATTGAAGGCTAGTTGAGCTAAGCCTAGTTTGTCTGATCTGCCAAGCTGTTCCTAGGTAAGTTAGCCTGTATTTTGTAAGCCACGGGCCCATTAGTATTTTTTACGTTTCTTCACAGAGTGGGGTTCGTCCGAACCCCTTGAACACCTGGATCTGCCACTATAATAATATTATCATAAATGCTTTGAAAGAATCGAGATTAAACATACGGTATTGCTTCATTGAAATATTAACATCAAGCTGAGCGTTTGTATGATTGCTATGGTTCCTGCCTCTTGCACTCCAGGTTTCAGGTTCAAGACCCGGCTCGCCCCTTACAAAAATGTCCTATAGGATCCTATAAGAAAAAATCCTATAGGAATCTTATAGATTTTTCGTCACATCTATAGGATCCTATAGGATTATTTCAATAGATATCCTTTGGGAATCCTATAGGAATCATATAGGAGTCGTATAAGTATCCTATAGGAATTTTAATATGTTTCCTATAAGATTCCTAATGAAATCTTATAGGAAAACTGCAAGATTTTTAAATGAAACAAATAGGAATCTTATAGTTATCCTATAG
>NW_022734897.1:44675-63924 GCF_011630105.1 Anneissia japonica | reverse complement strand
GACATTTTCGTAAGGGTCTACAGCCGAGTATTGAATTCGGACCTTTTATAAACGCTCAGCTCTTCGAAATATCCCCTTTAGGCGAGTTAAGGACCATCTAGTAGCTAATTAACTAATGAGAAATTAACATTATTACTGTTCTCTGATAAAAGGCAAATTATGTTTAACATCCAATTTTTTCATCTTCACTTGGTAGAGCATTCCCCAAAAAACCAAAATGACACTCTCTGAGCTTTTTTTTCTCACCTACCCTAAGCCTACCATACCGGCGCAGTATTGGTCATATCAACATAATAATAAAAATGCAGAGGTATATCATTACATTAGCCATAGCTAAAAAAAAAACACCTGTCATTGGTAAAGTACTCCAAAAGCAAATTATAGTACCACTATATGCTATAGCAGATTGTCTGATGCCTACTTATTGATAATGATATTGGTCTGAATTAATTATTTAATTAATCCCATAAAACCTAGTCCTTTGAAATATAATAAATTAATTAAATAATTATAATAGCCAAAATACACAGATACAGGTGGGGCTGAGTTACACCTTAGCTGATATGCAAAATAGCTCAAATATGCATAATAAAGATAGACATACTGTACAGCATATCTTTGCAACCACTGGTCGTACAGACCTGCTTTCTTTTTTAAATTGTTAAGAACATACCCATTTCTTTGCTTTAATGCAACATTTTCTCTAAGAGTGACTGGAAATGTGACATTTGACATTAAGGGATTTCCCTTTTTTTGTGCCTAGTGTTTGCAGAGAGTTAGATTTGTTCTTAAGTTATTCAGATTTATAAATCTATTTGACACTTTAACATGATATTTTGAGGAAAAAAATTCACTAACACGTACCATGCTCCGTAACTTTGGCGTTACAAGACTTTCAAGTAGACATTATGTTGCATTCATAGTTGTTACTGTATTATCATCAGGCAGTTAAATATGGCTGAAAGTATAATTCCAGTTGAGGTAACTTTCTAAATCTGTGGAGGTGCATGATGGGTCATGTGTCATCTTTTTAGGTACCTTATTAATGTTCCCTTACTGTACCAAAGTCGTACTCTTCCTAATAGCCAAATCCGTATGACATACACCAAGGAGGTACCGGGATATTATTTTATACCTCCTTGCATAGACACGCGCTTCCGCTGGGAGCTTATTTTTAAGTTAGAAGGTAAATGTTTTTTATCACTAACTAAACTACTACTAAAACAACAAAAACTGACAAAATAGTAATGTTTTGTAATTTAATCTGGATGAAGCACACTTAACCGAAATTATATTTTTCTGGACTATCGACATCATAGTAGAAATCGTGATTCTATTTTTTTTTTTTTTTTTATATTTTTTTTTTTTTTGTCAGTGACATTGATTCCTTCGTTCACGGATTGTTTGACCTTTACTTTTCACAAAAATGTGTCAGACAATACCAAACAGTTGATTACTCATAAGAAATAATGTAACTTCACAAATTTCGGACAAAATATCTGACAGGAATTTGTAATCATTTTGACTGAAATTTCCAATTGTAGATGTATATTATAGTAATATATTCAGACAGGATCCATTTAAGTTATATTGTCAAACTTAGCTGATGATCAAGGACCACTTTACCACGAACTCTAGCCAACAACATGGACTCAAAATGTTATACATAAAGTTAATGTGCAATGGTATTACATTTCTAACAAGATCTTAGAAACCTGTATGGTTAGAGACAAATGAAATCTTTTTGACTTGAAATTTTAGACGTCAGAGGTATAAATTCAAACCATACACACCAACCAATGCCTCGACCAATTTCTACTGCAACAGTAACACTGCACCAAATGTTGAATATTGCTAAGCACCATTCTAACACTAACTCTACCCAACGACATAATCGAGCTTCACAATGCACCAGTAGCAAATACTTTTTGGAAAAAAGGAAGGTCTGAAAAAACTAGAACTTTCCAAATAATGATTCTTTGGACACAACTACAAAAAACAGCCTAAATAGCACAACAGGCTTCTAGGTGGGGAGGCAACTAAAGTAACTAATGATTGAAATTTAGCTTTATTCGTACGACCATTTTGTTTTTCGTCAACTTTATGCCGCTCGATTTTTTTTTTCGTCCAGATCTTCCATTTGAATTGACTAACACATTTATGTTGCCTTGATAAAATCATACTGTTTGCAGGTTCCAGTATTAGGCACATACTTTTTATATTGCGTGATGTCTATTTTACAACATATCCACATTTTTTTAAAAAGCAAACGCTCATTTTGTTACATTTCGTAAGGCTAGTATCTGTTGTATGTTGTAGTTTAAATCGGGTAGCACTGCACTGTGGCCGCCTCGGGTCCCCAGGGACCAAGCCCAATTGTTCACAGTGTATTTATATTTGAGAACAAATAAAGATTTATTATTATTATTATTATTATTATTATTATTATTATTATTGTTGTTGTTGTTATTGATCGTGTCTTAAAGTATAAATATAGCATATATGAATGTCTTTTCTGAAGATAAAAACAATTTAATAGATTAACTAATTTGAGAGTGGTCGGATTTTCTATATAATATGTAAGTAAGAAGCGTAAGCTAACTGAATTATGTGCAGGGCATTTTAACACAAAATGAGTCTCTTCTCAATTTTTCCAAAAGTGCACATTCTGCAAAGTTCATCTTGGCAATAGGAATTAATATTCAAGTTGTGTGAAGAGGTTCTTATAAGAGTTACACATCACTGAAACTTTAACAGAAGGATTATTGTTAAATATTGCTGGGTTAAATATAAAGTAATGAGATCTAGGTAAAAAATAAAGAATTGGAATCTGAATACAAAAAAAATGTTTAGCAAATAATTGTCTTTCCATCATTCTTCAAATATTTTCAGAAAAGTAATATTATTCATTATGGGGGTGGGGGGGGTCTTCATAACTGTTTTCATCTCCGATACCCCAGACTTCTGAGGCATACAACAAAATAGGTACGACCAGCATCAGAAAGCTTCATTTTAAGAACTAACTTAATGTAATTATTTCCATTAAAGAAACCTTTTTTAAAATACCACTTTCTGCTTGGAAAACAAGTGTTAATGGCAACGGACCAGGTTTGCCTAGAGCCAACATTGACACCTAAGTAACCATAATATGGAGAAATTTCCACCTCTCGTCTACTCATTAAAATTCAGTTTCTCATTCTTTTTGACAATTTCACAATTCCTGAATACCATTGATTTTATTAATATTACAGTATTAATTTAAAACATTAAGCATCCTCTGCACATCTCTAGGAGAATCCGGAAAAACATCATCAGTGTATAGAAGCCAAAAATTTGCAGACCACAACAATCCTTTATTTTTGAAATACGGTACTCTACTAATACATATGGAGAAAAGAATAGGAGATGAATTGCATCTAAGGCCGAAAAAGCATTTAAAAAATGCGGGTACCCATTTTCAGTTCTGACGCAAGACATATCCTTATAATAATTTTCCAGTACTGTTTCTTTAATATATACCATAACATTGACATATTATCAATTACATGAAAGGCTTTACTCACAAACATGGAAAAGAATAAATGAAATATTAGTGAAATTTACTAACTTTACTAATACTTATAACATTTAAGTCGTTTTACATAACTTGTCACAAGTAAAAGTAAAAAAAATAATATATAATTTAATTCTGATCACAGTCACGATAGTATCACATCCGTGTTTATCCGGTGTTCGCCCTTTAGTGTGCTAAACGAGAAATTCTCTTTTAAAGGGATCTTCCCTTGTGGTAAACGTAAACAGACTTAAGACGTGTATTAACGCACGTCACACAACGAGCAGCCTACATACAGTGATAAAACCGACTTGGTACTAGATCAGCGCTTGGTAATACCAATAGGTGGCCAGTGAAATATTATCGTTGATTTAACTGTTCTGCAATCTATTAGCTGTCGTAGTCATTTCAAAGACCATGGCCGGTCGATGGTTCGTTGTTGCTGTTGTCGTAACCACTGCTCCCAATACAACATGCTTAACGTAATACATTACAGTAGAAATGAAGTCTAGACCACCATTCCACAACATTATGGGCTGCGACTAAACATATGAACTGATATTTTGAGTTGATATATTTTAAATGATAAGGCAAGTTATTCCACAGTTTTGCACCAGAAAATGACATTGCAAATTGGCCAGTAACTGTGTTCATTTTCTTTATGTACAAATTATTTGCATACTTAAACCTTGTATTTTGACAATGAGATAAGGTTTCAAAATAATCATTTATACTATGTGGAGAATAACGATGATATAAATCAAATACAAATAAGTTTACTTTAAATTTATGAAGTTTATAAATGTCTAAAGGCCTAGTTGAGCAAATAAGGGAGATGATGGTTCCCTAAACCCAGGAAATGTTATGCAACGCATACACATCTTCTGGGAAATTAAGATAGGGTATAAATTTGTAAAAAATGTATTACCCCAGACTTCTAGACCATATGTTAAATTGGGATGTATAAATATAATAAAATTAAAATATAATGTGGTACAAGGCTTCTTAGTTTAAATAATATTTCTGATTTCTTTCGGATAATTTGATTAACTTCATTAATATGTGCCTTCCATGTTAAGTGCTTATCTATGTTAACTCCAACAACAGAAACTTCATCTACTTCACTTATCTTATAACCTTTGACACTTAAACAGCCATGCAGAGAAATATGCTTACCCTTTCCATGAAAAATAGTAAAATTTGTTTTATTTACATTTATGGTTACCTTTTTTGCATCACACCAATCAATAACTTTCTTAAATTGATAATTAACTAAAGACAGATTTATAGTGCTTACTTCTGGAAAATTATGAAATAAATTTGAATCATCTGCAAATAATCGGAAATCAAAATATTTAGATGAATCCGGTAAATCATTAATGTAAATTAAGAACAATGTTGGGCCAAGTGTTGACCCTTGCGGTACTCCACATGTCATAGGGGCTTCTTCAGAGGCGACTCCATTTATAGATACAAATTGTACCCTTTGATTTAAATAGTCTGAAAGCCAGATCAACGGTTTTCCTCTGACGCCACAATGTTTAAGTTTTGAGATTAAAATGGTGAGGTTAATAGTGTCAAAGGCCTTAGTAAAGTCTATAAATATTCCAATGTTCGAATATCTTTTATCAATTTGCTGAATTAAATTATTTGTTAAATTAATTAAAGATAATTTTATACTGTGTTTTTCACGGAAACCATATTGGTGTTTGTAAAATAAATTAAACTTTTCAAAGAAATTAATTAATCTATTGTTTACAATGTTTTTTAGTATCTTGCTAAGAAGAGGTAATATCGAAATTGGGCGATAATTGGAAAAAACTACCTTTGACCCTTTCTTATATATTGGTGTTACCCTTGCTACCTTTAATGCTGAGGGGAACCTGCACTGTGTAAAGGATAAATTAAAGATAAAACATAAAGGTTCCGCTATATAATCAGCTGCAGCTTTAAGGAGTTTAGCAGGTAAATTATCGTATCCACAGGATTTATTAATATCTAAACATCTTAATAAGTTAGCCACTTCTGTAGCTGTGGTCGGATGTAAGAAGAACGAGTTTTCTATGGGGTTTATTACAAAATTATAAAACGTCTTCCTTGTTTCCTCTATTTCATGGGCTAGGATTGGACCAACATTTGTAAAATAGTTGTTAAATCGATTAACAATTTTATGTGGAGTGTCATAAGATACAGTGTGTCCTTGAGAATCCACAGTTTCCATTCTATCCGGTAAACGGGTGTTCTTTTTTGAATTTTTATTTCCTATAATATTATTTATTGTGTTCCATGTATTTGCAGTGCTGTTACGATTTTTCATAAATTCTGTGGCATAATATATTTTCTTAGCAGCCCTGAGAGTATTAGTTAGTAAATGTCTATGTTTTTTATATTTAGATACTGCAGTTGATTCATAGCCTGACCTAATCATCCTACTAAGAAGTCTGTGTTTTTTATTTATTAATTTTTTTTTATTAACCCAAGGTTTATGTTTGGCAATATTTTTAAGTGATTTTTCAACAATTGGTGCATGCTTATCACAATGGTTGCTAAATAATAAAAAGAATTTATTATAAGCAGTATTTACATCTGTTGATGAATATACTTGATTCCAAGATTGCATAGATATATCATTAATAAAGTCATCCACAACAAAATTATTATATATTCTAAAAGTTGATTTTCCTGTTTTTACATTACGTAAAGAGATATTTTTTTAAATAGCGAAGATGGGTAAATGGTCAGATATATCACTGGCTATTGTACCAGCATCAATATCTAAATTACATGTATTCATGTATACATGATCAATAACAGTTTGTGAGTTATTTGTAATTCTGGTAGGTGTTTCAATAATCTGACATAAGTTTAAGCATTTCAATGATGTGCAAAAAGCTTGGACATTGCTATCGCTGTCTAATTTTGACATATCGACATTAAAATCACCAAGAAGAATATTTACATTGCTTCTTATCTATTTTTATATGAAGAAGAACACCTAATAAATCATTTTCAAAATCATTTAAATTAGTATTTGGTTACTATGCAACACACCTACAATAACGTGTTTTTTCTTATCAGTTATTTCTAACCAAAGTGACTCAGAATTAGCTATTTTAAAAATTAAATTTCTAATAAACTGACGAGTGGATATATGCAGCAACGCCACCGCCCCTTCCGACCTCACGGCATTCATATTCAAATGAGTAGGAATCCAATGAATATAGATTAATAGGGTTTTCAATTTTCCATATTTCGGATATACCAATAATATTAAATTTCTTCTGTAATGTATCTTCATATAATAACCGTAATTCTTCAAAATTTTTATTTAATGACTGAGCATTGACATGAGATAAAGTAAATGATTTATCAAAATATAAGTTAAAAGATGCATTGAAGTCGGATGGTGTTATGGCACTATTTCGGCAATCGACATTAGGATGACTCCCACTAATGGATGTGTTTAATGTCATCATCATTAATGATTGCTTTGAACGCATTCCTTTATCTTTTTTAACATAAATGTTTCCATTATGGGTCCACATGTACTTGAAATTCACTTTTTTCCTGGCAACATTTACTTTATGTAACAGCTGTCGCTGGGATTTTCAGAGATTTTCGTTGATATAAATATTATTTTTTTTACTGTACCCCAAATCTAATGTTGAGATACGATGCAGTTTGTGGCGATTCTCAAAGATATAATTTGTCTTTTTCCGCATAGTAAATCTTACGATTATAGGGCGCGATTGAAAGTTCCTTGTGCGTGATTGGCTGGCTTCATGTGCTTGGTCGGACCTGTATTTCGCTCCTATACAATGCGTTATATCGATATCACTTTTAACTATCGACGGATCAATTTTCTGCAATATATTAAGAGCAATATTATCAGTTTCCTCCTCACCTTTTTCTGGTTCAGGGATTCCAGTGATCTCCAAGTTGATCCTCCGGTTGTATTGATCCAAAATATGTAGCTCAGTTTCCAGTGTAAAGAAACTCGCTTACGTAACAAAGTATTTTCGTCATGCAGTGAATTATTTGCTTTTTGTAAAGGTGTAAAGCAGGTGGTAGCTCTGTTGGTGTGGCTGCCGCATTTTTAGTGGGTAACGATTTAGTCGCAGGTTGGTGTTGTGTCCGAACCACAAGGTTCGATGTTTAGCGAACCGCAAGGTTCAATGTTTTGCTCGCTGTTGAGCGCCTGCTTTTTTTTTTTTTTGGCATTAAATGGTTATCTTGAAAGTTGACCTACGTCTTATCATTCCTCATTTACGTCAATCTAAGAGTGACAAATACAACACTGGCGACGGAGGCAGATTTAGAAACCCTTGCCCTAGACGTACGCATGTGAGTTGGTTATTAGCTTAACTTTTTTCATAACATTGAAGAGAGTAAGTGCAGCCGTTCGTTGGGAATCCGTACCTTCATCGTTCGTCGGCGGGTGTCTAGAAAACTAAGATCTAGAAAAATAAGACATAAGATATCTTAGTTTTCTAGATCTAGAAAACTAAGATATCTTAGTTCTAGATCTAGAAAAGTAAGATATCTTAGTTTTCTAGATCTAGAAAAGTAAGAATCTTAGTTTTCTAGATCTAGAAAACTAAGAAACTAAGAAATCTTAGTTTTCTAGGATCTAGAAAACTAAGATATCGTACTTTTCTAGATCTAGAAAACTAAGATATCTTACTTTTCTAGATCTAGAAAACTAAGATATCTTACTTTTCTAGATCTAGAAAACTAAGATATCTTACTCTTCTAGATATAGAAAACCAAGATTTCTAATGATGGGTTGTACCATTATATCATGAGGTATTTTGATTTTAAAGCAGTAAAATAATACCATTATCTCTAAAGTGGGGTTCTTTTTTTCTAAGGAATTTGGAAGTAATCTATCCTTGATTTTACTGTACAGACCATTTGGCATAATTTTATTTGAATAAATGGAAATTCTACAGGTTGGATTAATTCATTAGATTGTTAAAGCTTTCTAGAGAGTAATTTTATTTGTTTATTTGCTTTCCTCATATATTTATATATAGCATTAATGATTGTTTCCTGAACAATGACTGTACAAATCCTAAAATGAATTTGAAATTTTGCTAATAATAAAAAATTAGTATATTTAAAAAAATGTGTACCCTAGTTTCTATTTAATAATGCTTGTTAGCATTTTAATTTAGGTACTAATTTATATGCTCAAGTTTGCTACCTTGAGCAAATTAATTTCAAATTACTTATTTAATAATACAATATATTATGATGATGACCTATATATTACATTTTTATTTTGAAACAGATAGGGGTGATGGGAAGGAGGCTTCATGATTTGTGAGGGATGTTAGCTTGCAAAATACTGTAATTTTTTTGTGATTTTTAACTACTTAAAGTGTGACATTTTTAGGGGGAAGAGAGGGACTTGGAAAGCATAATTTTTTTTGGGAGGGGCGTATGGATGTATCTGTGTTTATTATTAGGCCTATATAGATTATGAAATAGCCTTCATAATATGTGATAGTACCTAGAAACAACAAGCTGGGTAATGCATACCACTGTAAATTTGAAATTTAGACAGTAGAGGAATTTGAACACTGTTATTACTATTTACAATAACATCTAATTAAAATAAATGTCATGCTCTCTGTGATTAAATCCCATAATTCATTGCCCTCTTTGTTGGACTGGCCCTACCAAGGTACCTAAATGACACCATAATGTATGTATTTAAACAAACCATTACCACTAATGGGATAATGAGTTTACCATTGTCTTACATGGTGGTATCCTAAGGTATTCTACCCCTCCTTTCTTGACTGAGCAAACTTGATTATTCATACAGATTAAATGTAATGTATGATTAAATTTTAGCTTTTCCTAACAATTTTGTATCTCATTTGAGATCCAGCAATTACCCAGTTTTTTTTATGTTGACTTTTTATTGCTGACTTACACCATGCACTAAACATTATCAGATCTACAAGGTGACTATCCTGAAGGACTGAGCTGGTCACTGTCCTGTATTTATCTTGTAGCCTTAATCAAATATTTTCTTTGGATAAAATATTTTGAGCTGGTCTTGGAAACATAAGGTTAAATATTTAAAGTGAGGTGAACAGATAAAATTAGATAAACATACGGATGAGTAGAGGAGGTAGGGTGAGACCAGGAGTAAATTGAACCTACAGTAACAAACTGAGGAATCAGAAATAGGCATCCAAAAAAGAGTACTATAAATTTTCAATAAATAACCATACGAATAATAAATTTATAATTTCATTGCTTTGTCACTCCAATTGGTATGGTACTCGCTACATTCTTGTGACCCAGCTGAATTAAAATATACACTTTTTTTTTTTAAACTAAAATTTTGCCCAGGCTCGTTGTTCTTATTTTTGGGGCTGATTTCAGGCTCAAAATGTTCTTATTTTGTTTGTAAACAAAAATGATTTAATTGTATGGCAGTATGCACTGTACTGGAATGTAGATGAAAGCGACCCCACAAACAATTGCCCCCATCAGATAGGTACACCTACTGTTCTGTATTATAGAGGGTATTACAGTCACACCTACTCGCATAATGTACAGATATAATATTTTGGTTTTTAAAAATATAAACCTCATTTGAAATTTTCCCTCAGCCTGAATTTGTTCTTATTTTGTTCTTAATTTTTAAGCAAAAAAACATGTATTATTGTAAAAACTTGATTGCAGATTGACCAATTCTAGAAAATTGATTTCTACTGTTTTGATAACTCAAAAGTAAGTAAATGGGCTTATAGCAGAGTGGTTAGTTATGAAAATGATTCCAAAATCATATCAATAACTATTATTTCCTTCCTTTTACAAGATTAAATAACAAATACAAAGCATAATTGAAAAATTAAAATAATATATATTTTTATATAACTAAGAGAATGTAAGCAGGGTTAGGCTTATACCGAGGGGTGCGTGTATACCAGTGTCAGCATGGTACTTAAAATTAACAGGGATGGGGGGGGGAGGGTGTACTTAACATATTCAACCTAAAGTAGCATTCCTGTTGAAGCAGCTTGTGATAAAATAGATAGAGGGGCGGCCATAGTACTGTAGCTTCTTTAACAGTTAGAATTGCAAAGCCATACTTTGTGGTAAAACAAAAGCTGTATACAGTATTATTTTACAGTTAGTAAAGTAATAGAAACAACAATTTAACAATTGTTATTTTCTGTGATCTTTGAAGGGGAAAAATATTGCCACTACCATCATGTGGAATGATATTAGTAGTTTTAATACAAGACTTTTACAGTTTTTTGTATGCTTTTTAATACTGTAAATAAAGTAACAATGTTGTATTTTATTGCTGGATTGTTGTCACATATTATGTTTCACTCTCTTCATTTATTTTTATAACTATATAACAAAACAATACAGAGAGAACCAAAGCTCAAAACAACATGTAATGTAGTACAGTCGTTTGATTATTATAGCCCTTTAGGCCCCATCAAAAAATTATTAGTTTATCACTCACTTCCTCATCCCCTTGGGGGAAATTCTGTTTTGTTTTTTTTTCAATCAACATATTTATTTCAAACGGTCATTTTTCCATCTTTTTTCACTTGATAATCTCAGGATTTCTTGCAAATATATTATTGGTACAACAAAAAAATATTTTTTGAATATAAATTTGATTTCATTCTTTTAATATATGTGTCCATAACCATTGATTTACTTGTCAACAACGGTAAAATGAGTCTCAAAGAAAAATGTACTGGGTTCTTTTCAGTGCACACAAGTCAAATTGTGTTACCCGGGCCTACGGTTTTTAGTCCTAATCCGAGAATATGACTTGTTACACCACCAGAACGGCACACAGGCGCAATATTGGTCATATCAACATAATATCAATAAAAGCAGGGGTATAGCTATTCATTAGCTATAGCTCAAAAAACTTAAGCTAGCATTAGTAAAGCAATCAAATATTGAAATATATCACTATTATTGGCTATAGCAGATTACATCATAATTATGCTACTTATTGATATTGATATTAGTCTGATGTAGCTGGTTGTAGCAATTAATATCAACATTATAGCACTGATTTTTAATGATATAGCACTTTTACTGATACATGCTTTGCAGTATCTTTCATGTCACTGATATAAAGTGATATGTCTATTGAATATATAATTTAACTGATATCTGATACATACACTGATATTTAGTTATATCTGATACATACATTTCTATATCAGATATACTGATATTTACTGATATCTGATACATACATACATTTCTATATCAGATATACTGATGTTTACTGATATCTGATGCATACATTTCTATATCAGATATACTGATATCTGATACATACATTTCTATATCAGATATACTGATATTTACTGATATCTGATACATACATTTCTATAAAAGATAATAGTAATTATTTTTTTAATTATTGTTTTTTTAATTGTTGTTATAATGTGGTTTGGTGAAAGAATATAATGTATGTACACAAGCCTCTTTTAAGGCAAAACACCTTTTCTTACAGCCTTGAGAATGTAGAAGGTTGCTTGCAAGGACATTGTACCTTTGCCTATGTTCTCATTATAGTTGATAGAGGTTTCCTAAATTCCTGTCTCTTATACACATCTAGATGTGTATAAGAGACAGTATATATATACACCGGTATATATATATTTTTTTTTTAATTCAAGATTATTAAATTATTATAGGCATTTCATGAATCTATGATACATTATAATATTGACCAAATCAATAGAACATATAGGTGTAATTTTGTCTAACCCGTCGTGAAAATGTACTGAATACTCAGTGCGTGTAAAAATACTTGCAAAAATAGTACTCGCTGCTTACTTGGGCTCGAATTCAACCCTGACCATCAGGTGCAAGCTCGGTGGTCTAGAGGTATGATGCCAGGCCGGTGATCTAGAGAACGTGGGTTCAAATCCCATTGGAGAATAACAACTTGCAAATATTTTTTGGTAATGGTGGGATATTTGTAGTGCGCCTTCCACAATAAAATCATCTCAAGGCGCCGAAAAAAAGGTAGGACCATAAATTATAAAAAATTAAATTATATTATATCTTATATTAATGAGCCTATATTGCAAGTGTTTTCATACGCACTGAGTATTCAGTACATTTTCACGACAAGTTGGGCAAAATTGCACATACACAGGGCCGGCGGAAAGTGGCGGGGGCACAATTATAAGATGAATGGGAATATGAATCATGTAGATCTAGGGGTCAACATTTTTTCCAAAAGCAAAAGAGGATCCGGGGGTCCTCCCTCGGGAAAAATTTGATTTCAAGATGGCAGAAATGACCTTTCTCGACTTTTAAGCTAGTGGCTAAGCCTTGTCCGCACTGGATTTAAAAAATGGTAAATTTAACCAGGGTAACTTTAACCAAAGTCATGGGTACATTTCACCATTGTTCGCACTTGGATTATTCACGCGGTTAGTTTTACCATAGTTTTACCATGGAGGTATTATCCATTATTATTTTAATAATACCTTGGTTTTACCAAGATTTTACCTTGTGTATAAAAAATATTATTGAGGGCGCTAGTTTGTGACTTCAACTTCCGGTTTTGTTCGAGCGGTGTCAACATGGAAGAAGTTTTAACCGTGTTGCACGTTCGGATTGGACCATCGTGGTTAGTTTAACCGAGACCGTGGTAAGTTTTACTGGGCAGGCTGAGGTCGGTAAAATTAACCATTCGGCTTGGTTAATTTAACCAGTCCAGTGCGATAGGGGCTTTATACTTATTACAGTAAATTGGCTGGTTTTGTGTAGTTAATAGTAGTTGCATAAGTATTCTTTTTTCAATGAATCGATAAGCTCCAAGAAAAGGTTAGGGGGGTTTGGGGGTTCTCCCCCGTGAAAATGTTGATTTATAGATGGCGGGAAATGAGCTTTTCTGACTTCTCAGGTGTCTGAATTACTTTTAAATTCTTCAAAATCAAGGTTTTCCCCTTTTGAAAACAGTCAGGTAATTTTTTCTTATTGTTATTACAGGAAATAGGCCTTATGTGAGTAGTTGCATACGTATTCTTTTTTAAATGAATCGATAATCTCAAAAGAAAAGGGGGTCCGAAAATTTTGATTCCTAGAAGGCAGGAAATGAGTTTTCCCGACTTCTGAGGTGTCTTTTAATTACTTTTAAGTTCTTCAAAATTCAAGGTTTTCCTCCCTTGAAAGTTATTATGATGAATCAAATGAACCCAAAGAGAAAAGGGAGGTTCAGGTTCTCCCCGGTAAAACGTTGATTTTTAAATTGTGGGAAATGAGCTTTCCGAATTCTGAAGTATCTTTTAGCGACTTTAATTTAAGTTCTTCAAAATTCAAGGTTTTCCCCTCTTGAAAACGGTCGGGTAAATTTTTCCCATTGTTATTACAGCAGATAGGCCTTATATGTGTATACTATACATAAATAAATTGATTAATTGCATACAATTTTTTACCCATGAATCAATAAATCCCAAAAAGAAAGGGGGGTCCAGGGGTTCTCCCCCGGGAAAATTTTTTATTCCTATAAGGCGGGAAATGAGCTTTCCCGACTTCTGAGGTGTCTTTTAATTACTTTTAAGTTCTTCAAAATTCAAGGTTTTCCCCTCTTGAAAATTATCATAATAAATCAATGAACCCAAAGAGAAAAGGGAGGTTCATGTTCTTCACTGGAAAATGTTTATTAAATAGTGGGAAATGAGCTTTCCCGACTTCTGAAGTTTTAGCTAGGTGTCTAATGACTTTGTTCTTCAAAATTCAAGGTTTTCCCCTCTTGAATACGGTGAGGTAAACTTTCTCATTCTTGTTACAGTAAATTGGCCGGTTATGTGTGTATACATACATTTAAAAAAATTAGTAGTTGCATACGTATTCTATTTTTTTAATGAATCGATAAGCTCCAAAAAAAAGGGGGATCGGGTGGTTCTCCCCCGGGAAAATTTTGATTCCTAGATGGTGGGAAATGAGCTTTTTCGACTTCTGAGATGTCTGAATTACTTCTAAGTTCTTTAAAATTCAAGGTTTCCTTTCTTGAAAACGGTCAAGTACTGTAAATTTTTCCACTTGTTATTACAGTAAATAGGCCTTTATGTGTGTATACATACATAAATTTGATTCCTAGAAGGCGGGAAATGAGCCTTCCCGACTTCTGAGCTTTTTTTTTACTTTTTATTTCTTCAAAATTCAAGGTTTTTCCCCCTCTTGAAAATGATTCAATGAATTAATGAATTTCGATTTCTAGAATGCGGGAAATGAGCTTTCCTGACTTCTGAAACGTCTTTTAAATGACTTTTTTTATTTTATGTGTGTATACATACACAAATAAATGAGTAGCTGCATGCGTATTCTTTTTTTCATCAATCGATAAATCCCAAAAAGAAATGGTGGTCCGGCAAAATTTTGATTCCTAGACTTTCCAGACATTTGAAGTGTGTTTATGACTTTTATGTTTTTCAAAATTCTAATTTCCTTATTTTAATCAACTCAAGAGTCCTGAAAAGGTAAGTCTAGAATTCTTTTTTTTTTCCTTTTTTTTTTTTTTGTTGGACCCATGAGTCAGGACCCATGATCCCCTCCCCCAGATCCGCCAATGTGAATTGTGAGAAAATGTAACTCGGTCGGGTACTGGATAAACATTCTCTTTCCCATCCTTCTCCTCCTCCTTCCTCTTTCTTTTCTTGCATTTCTTTCCAATCATATAAAATTCTCCAGACATTATATATTTTTTTGCCAAAAAGTGGGGGGCCCGGACCCCCCGGTTCCGCCGGCATTGCATATAAGCCCCCTAATTGATTCACCAGAAGCAAATCTAGGTATTGTCCATTCTATCACGATAATAACAATTACCATCCAATAATAGAACAGTTATGACCTACTTGCAGTGAAGTAAATCTAAAATGTATTCATGAAGTTTATGATGGTCTGAAGTGTTTAAAAATGTATGCAATAATAGTTGAACCAACTTTAAAATACCACAAATACAAATGTGCATGACGATATTTTATTGCTTTAGTTCAAAAATTTTATTAGTGAATCACGCACTGAGTATTCAATACATTTTCACGACAGGTGGGGCAAAATACATGTAGGCTCCCCAATTGATTCTCCTGACGCTAATCCAGGTATTGTCTGTTCCACCACGATAATAACAATTACCATTCAAAAATGAAACAGTCATCAACCTACTTGCAGTGAACTGAATCTAAAATTATTCATGATGATCTGAAGTACACAATAATTGTTGAACCAACTTTAAAATACCACAAATACAAATGTGCGTGACGATATTTTATTGCTAATGTGATTTCAAAAAGTATTAGTGCATCGAATGCGTAAGGGCTTGTTTTGTTGTTGTTGTTTTTTTGGGTTTTTTTTGTTGACTTGCAGCATTTGGGAAATCGGTAAATTGTAATGAATATAATCAATAATTATATCCTCTAAAACCTAATATTATTGAAGATTAAAGGGTCCTTTTAAAGTTTAAATAGGATTTTTTAAAGTTATATTTTTAGATCATTAGACCTATTGAATGAGCCCCCAATAGCCCTGGGCCCCAGTGTTGTGCACTGACCGCACTGCCATACATACGCCACTGGACCTGAGTATTATTAGTGGTTACATAACGTTTGCTATGCACTGTATCATGCGCTATGGAAGTGGAAGACCATAAAATGTATTGGGAATGTACCTCTCTCTGGTAAAGGCCTATCAGTGCAATCAGTTTAAAGTGTGAAGTATAGGATAGTGTGGATTTAAATATTTTCCTAATGGTAATGTTCAAAATAAGTGTCAAGGAAAGTATGATTGTTGGAATAAATGGTCAACATTTTATTTTGATTTCTCACCATGACCTTCGCCTGGGCGAAGTGGGCGAAGGTCTGGATCCGCGTCTTGAATTTTGTAGAGGAGGGTCCGTCCGAACCACTTGAACCCCCCCCCCCCCCCCAGATTCGCAAATTCCCTGGGGCATTTATTCGAGGGCAGTATTTATTCCAAATGAGGCTAGAGGGGGACGTTTATTTGAGTGGGATTTATTTGAATAAAGACAGTATTTATCCTCATGTATCATTCCTGATGACATAATTAATGTCGAAATATTGAATCCAGACACGATGGCGTGCATTTCGATATTTGGAGTATGTATTATACTATCTTAACAGTATCTGTACACAAAAGAACATTAAAAATGTAACACCATAACAATGATAAGGATAATGACAACACAACGCAACAAAGATGACAATAAACAATACAATAACAATAATAATATTAGTTGACTAAATACCGCTTTACACCAGTCTTAAAGCACTTCGAGCCTTGTACTATCTTGTACCTAATTAACTTTCTTCTCCCCTAGAGGTCTCTTCGTGTACCTGCTACTCTATTCTGTCCACAACAGGTGGTTATAAACCATTACACTATTAAGGAACTTCCTACTCATCTCGAAAGATGTGTTCATAGTGAACATGAGCCAATTGTGTAAACTGGGCCAATGGTTTATAATTCCTTCAGATCCATAGACAAGCATGCTTTTCATATCAAACGCCTATTATTATGGCTGTAGATTGCGAAGCCCCTGCCATAACTGCTTGGCCATTCTGAGCCTACAAAGTTTTTCTTATTCATGGTGGGTATACAAAATTATTCATATTTTATTGCCATTGAAACGAATATCTAACAAATGCAAGGACAACTAGATATTTTATACTATTCACATTACCTTTCCAAACAGATTTAACGGTATAGTTATTAAATATTTTTACTGCAAACATGAAGTTGCACTGTAGTTTTAGGTTTTTTATACCACACATAACTTTGTCATTTTAATAGTTTGATTTTATGTAATCTTTTAGTGTTCTTAATCATTTGGTTATTTTCTTTTTATTTTATTTGTTATTGTTATATAATATTTTATTTTACTTTACTTATTTAATTTATAAAGGTATTCAAGAGTGAGACCACACCACTACACTGGTGTGGTGGTTACTTTTTTCCACGTTTTCTTTACATGTTTATAGTGTAATATGACCTATTTTAGGTGTGTTACAGCATGATACTAAGGATGACTAAAAAAAGGCAGACAATTAAAACCTTACTTTCATAGGTGTGCTAATAGCTAATATGTCTTGTGTTTGTGCAATGGGTGAGTAATTCATTGACACTGACAGTTGGACTGCTCCATTCAGGCTAGCACAGAGTTTCCCATCATTTCGCTCACTGTACTCATACTGTACAATTAATTCATTTTGAATTTGGGTATTGTATTTTTATGTTCTTGTTTTTATTAATTTTGATGCGCTACCAGAAGGTTTGTGCCACTGAACCAAAGTGTTTCCAAATAAGTTCAAAGTTCACAACATTTTACTCCGCGGCAAGTATGTATTATGCTGTAAACAAACAATGGCGTAAAACAGCAATCGTACAATGTAGATGAGCAGTAATTTTTTTATTGATCTAAATCTATGTAAATTTGCTTTCAGAGTTTATATTTACTTAATATAAATTGTTTAGATATTATTAAAAAAGCTAAATATAGCTAAATGTAGCTAAAAAGCTTATTTAGCATAGGAGAACCCCTTGATAGTGGCAATCCTCCGGTAACAAACATCTTGTTTGTATATTTTATATTGTATTTGTATTGGATATAACTTTTTAAAAAAATCAGGAAGTGGTCTCTAAATTTTCCAAAATTAAAAATAAATGTGGGATTAAAAAAATCATTAGGCCCTACATTTAAATTTCGAGTCAGAATGCCATTTCTGGCCGTCTGGAAGTACCATGGACATAATAATGTTGTACATCAGCCCCAACCATGATAGGTCTGAGGTGATTTTTATAATTAATTCCAAGTTCCGCCACTGTTTAATACTGTTCAAAAAACAGTTGGCCACAGAGACCTAATTTTGACCTCAAATGTTTCAGAACATGCATGTTCCTATTATGCAACATGTTGTCCTAAACTGACCTGAAATGAAGTTTATAAACTTTGACCTTAGGTACCCTGTAGGATATTTAAATCTCCTTAACCGTTGGTCATAGAGACCCAAGTTTAGCCTCAATTTGTTCAGAACATATATATCTCTATTTGCACTAATGCAACATTTTTCTCTAAAAGCGACCGGAAATGAAATTTTTGACCTTAGGCACAAAGGACCCTATAGCATGTATAACCATTGGTCATGGACACATAGTTTTAGCCTCAAATTGTTCAAAAATATGCATGTTGCTATTTGAACTATTGCAATGTTTTGTCCAAAAAGAGATCAGAAATGACATTTTTGACCATATATACGGCATACAATCATTATATATGGTGTCTTTGTTGATCGCTTTTGTTATTTTTCTTGCGCATCCCTTAGAAAAAGGCCCGGTACAAATTCCTGTATTATTATTATTATTATTATTATTATTATTGTTATTATTATTGTTATTATTATATATACTATGTAGGCCTATATATACATATATATTACATATATATATGTATATATATAAATTATGTTTGCTGCGTAGGAACTTTTCGTTTCGTCGCTATGCTTGATTAGATTATAACATCTTATATTCATATCTGACCACTCAATATATCAATATATATCAATTATCTGTTTGTTTGCATAGACAGATGTGTATATAAAATAAGAAGTCAAACAAAGTTCTGTATTCTTATTTTATATATATATATATATATCTGTC
>NW_022734897.1:33536-42548 GCF_011630105.1 Anneissia japonica | reverse complement strand
TATATATGCTGTGGGAAACAACGGCTGGATCTCGGTAGAGACACAAATTTGATAAGTAACACCTAAAAAGTGAATGCAAGTAAACAGCCAGAAATAGAGCCACAACACTAGTCCTTCCCCAGTGGAGTGTGTGAGGGTAGAAAAAGCCAGATAGTATAAAGTGAGAATTTCATGCAAGCATGATTAGAAACAATAGGCAAGATGAGATGAGAATAAAGAAAATTACAGGCAGTATATATCTTACTATTTTTGTCGCCATTTTTTATTTGTCGGCCATCTTGGATATGAGTTCAACTTTTGGGTTGCCTTAAAGTTACTTCAAATGTACATGTTTCAGGAAAAATCCACTTAAAAACGTTAACAGTGAAAAATAATAGGCAGAATTTACCGATTTAAGTTAATTCTGGCGGCCATTTTGTATTTTGGTGGCCATCTTGGATTTAAGACCACATTCTGGGTGGCCCTTGATTGACCGTGAAAGGTTTATGCCCCAGATAACAAATCCCCTGAAAAAACATCGACATTTGGAACCAATAAATAAGCTGCAAATCTGGAATTATTGTATTTTTTGCAGCCATTTTGAATTTTGGTGGCCATTTTAGATTGAGGCCAATCTCTGGGTGGCCTTCGATTGATCTTGAATGGTTTATGTACCAGGTGACAAATCAACTGAAAAAAACACTGACATAATCAAATAATATGCTACATTTCTCTAATAATTGTGATTTTCGGTGGCCATTTTTAGATTTTGGCGACCATCTTGATTTAAATTCTTGGTGGCCCTTGATTGATCTTGAAAGGCTTAGTCCGAGGTGACAATTCCACATAAAAAAAAGTTGACAACACCGAATAAATATGCTGTATATCTCTAATAATTTTAATTTTTTGGCAGCCATATTGAATTTTGGAGGCCATCTTGGATTTGAGGTACAAATCTGGGTGGCCCCAAGTTTATTTCAAATAGTATGGGGTAAAGATGATAAAACCGCCGAGAAAACCTGGACCGGAAAAAATGGCAGTTTATCCTTGGATGGGCCGTGTCTAAATGCGCAACTTGGTGCTTTAGCTGCTCTACTATAGCAGTTAATTCTTTGAATATTGTAAAGATTTAAGTGCTAAGGAAATTTTTTACATTTGCGGTTGACATGTTATGACATAAAATTTGAGGTAAAAATGGAAATTTTTACATTTGTGGGCGATTTTTGTTACATTTGTGGTTATTTTTACATTTGTGGTTGACATGTTGCCGTTATTTTGACATTTGCGGGTAGAATGTTTTGACATTTGTGGTTATTTTTACATTTGTGGTAGATTTTTACATTTGTGGGCTCTACACCTCCCCCCTCCCCCCCGTTGGGGAGAAAAAGCACAATTCGGCGGGGAGAAAATAAATTATATGTATTTTCTACATACTAGTAGACTCTAAAATCGATTAAATAAGCCTTTGAAACCCCTAAATTGTTAAAATTTTCGGGAGACTACTTTCGGTACCTTTTAATTGAAGCTTGACCATGCCCACTTTGCTTTCGTCGGGGGAATCTGACCCCCTTGTCGGGGGAATTGTCCCTCCGTTGGGGACCTCCCTCCCACCCCCTCCCCCGTCGGGCAAATTCTGGCGCCACCCCTGAGATAAAAGTACATGTTTTTTCCTTGAACGATGAAAGCACTTAATGCATTACATGAAATATGATAGCGGACACCTGTCTGTTGCACAAACAGATATCTTTACTCCTTCCTAATCCAGGAAATTTCAATATATAAATGTTAAAAGCTATAATAATGTGATGAGAAACTTCTAAAATAGTTGCAGGTTCAGACATCAAAACGTCCAATAGGATTAGTTTGATCACAGGATTATCCAAATCCAATAGCCTCTTCATAATAACAGTTTTATGAAATGTGTCCAATTGTAGAGCCAGAGCTGAACAAATCCATCAAAACACTAATCCCAATAGCTTCATGACTGGTTACATCAAATCTTAATCCTAGATTAATATGTCAATCCAATCAATCCAGCAGTCCATTCATTGATAATCTACCAGATTAATGTTTTTATCCATTCCAATTTTAATCTTATAGTTTCATCCAAATGTGATAACTTCGGATGTTTCGTGTGGATACCATATGCAGCTATTTTACACGTCATCATGGGCTTTCATCTTGTTAAACAGTTTAGTAGTTTTCCAATTCCAGATATTGAAAAGGCCATCAGTGTCCCCAGAAACCACAAAGCTAAATGAAAACACAAAATATTCAAATTTATATTTCATAACTATCAATTATACATCAAATGTCATGTATTGTGAATTTTACACTCAACCCTTTAGAGGATAGTAGAGCTTGAATATTTAAAAGAACCCAAAAACATGGAGCGTGTGGCACAGCGTGTAAGGTGTTGGACTTTTGATTGTGAGATTGGGAGTTCGAAACCAACGCTCGTCGCATTGCTTGTGTCCTTGGGCGAGTCGAGTGGCCTGAGCGGTAAGGCAGGGGCACCGCTAGCTACAGCCTTTAACATCGGCGCTGGTTCCAGCCGCTCCTCGCACATGCTTCGGTTGGTAGAACCAAGTCTTCTCGGATAAGGACTGAAAATGGAGGTCCAGTGTATACATCTGGCTTGTGCACTTTAAAGAACCCATTGCATCTTTCGGAAGAGTAGGGGGTTACCCCGATGTTATGGTTCATTTCAGCCCCGGTCGTTGTGGAATGATGTGAACATGTATCTACCAAGAAGCTCCTCTCTACGGCAGCTAGGTAGTCATGGACCACACCCATATGCAATTCAGCACAATGACGCTGCAAGTTATGGGTTATTCTCCTATCTTTACCTTTACCTTACTTACGTTTGCCTCTCTCCACCCAGGAATATAAATGGGTACCTAGTAGGATGGTATGTCATTGAATGTATAGGTCGTATGCGTTCAAGCAGCAATGACCAAAGATACACCCCAGGGAGCAGAGAAAGTTGCACAATGCGCAGATCTGCCAGCTCAGTATCCAGTATCAGCCAATAGCTTTTAAAATCTGCGGACTGCTAAAAAAATTCCGATTCGGAAAAGAAAGAAAAAAACCTTGCAGGCAACTGAAATTCCAAGTGCAAGCCACAACTCATCAACAATGTAGACGATGATGACAAGAAAACATTGATTATTAATACGATGAAGCTAATTTAATTGACTACAGTTAAGTGAGTGGGCATAGCTCCAACATTATAAATATCAATAAAAGCGACTTTGTTTTACCTCATATCTAGTGAGAAGCCCATCTGACATACAATATGTATCCTGCGACCATGTGACCCTTGAAATTCTTCTTACGGTTTGGATGCAATCGATTCTGTGCAGCGTAAATCAGGGTTTTGTCTGTTTCATACTTATTTACCTGTCTCTTATACACATCTAGATGTGTATAAGAGACAGCTGTTAAATTATATAATAATCATCAAAGGGAGGTAAATCTGGAGTGGATTGCTATCAGCCGGCTATAATCTTGACGTCGCTACTAGTCTATAATTATAGACCATTGCTATACCGCGATCTAATCAGTTAGCCGTCTTAAATTTTAAAGACTACTCGGAGGAGGCTTAAAAAGGTCTTAAATAATTTCCATCATGACGTTCTGCTGACAAGACCTAGGCCTAGATCATCAAAGTCAGAGAATTGAACGACTAATACTCCGCACACTTCTCAGCGTCTGTAAAAATAGGTCTACAGCGTTTATTTACGTTCATTTCGATACATTTGCGTGCATTGAGCACGGATGACGTCGCCTTCAATCTTACGTTAATTACCAGGGAGTGCTTGTTTGCATCTCAATACTCAAAGCGGTCTTAGAAAAGACTGTTTTATAGCAATGGTCTTAGAGGTATGACTTTAGTAAGACCGTCTAAGTGATAAAGCCGGCTCTATTCTAGGAGTTAAGACTACCAGTTAAGACCGTTTTACAGCAATGTACAAAACACTGTAACTTACCATTGGGACTGAGTATCACACCATCACTAGGCATCAGGTACATATTTGGTTCTGCAGTGCATTTGAAATCCACCGGGATATCCCGAAGCTGGATGCTTTTGTCATCCAGCGGCGTCACAAAACGTTCATTCTGGTCAATGAAAGTGATTGCGTTGACAGCACCATTCGCTTGTGTATCTCACTGTGAAGATGTGATGTTTAAGTAATACTGTCACAATGCAATACTGTACTTACAAATTGATAGCAAGCTATGAATGTTTATAACACCGTATTTATTTTAAAAATTGCTCCAGGGCAGTTATTGTTGAGATGGGAATTTTTTTTTTTTTTTTTTTTTCTTTTGGAGGGGGGGTGTCAGGCATTTATCGAGGGAGGCATTTTTCGAGAAAGGTGTTAATTTTTGGTGTAACATGGATACATATATACTCAAATAAACGCCCCTTTAATTTCACTGTAAATGTAGAACACAACACATAATTACAGTGAAAATGTGTTATTGCATGTTATAAATTTATTGATCCCAACGATGTTACATGTAATTCTACTGGAGTAGAATATTGGTAAAATGTGTCGAGAATGATGTTGCTTCCACTAGATTTGTTACTGTGGTTTATGGGGGTGTGATTCGGAGAAAAATAAACACCTCCTCATTAAGAGGGGAGTTTATTCCAAGGGGGGTTTTTTTCAAAGCGGGGCATTCTAATAACTACGGTATCTGTACATAAAAGAACATTAACATAAATGTTAGCACCATAATAACAATGATCAAGAGAAAAAAAATAATAATATTAATAATAATAATAATAATGATAATTAATAATAATAATAATAATACAATAACAACAACTATAATAATAATATAATAATAATAATAGCAGGATTTACATAGCGCTTTACACCAGTCTTAAAGCCCTTGAGGCCTGGACTAGCTTGTACATTAATTTTCTGAACCAAGAACCAAGGGTCTCTTCGTGTCTGAGCTACCGGGTAAACCAGTGCCTGCTACTTTAGTCTGTCCACAAGCTGTATGGACCAATACACTGAGGTAACCTCCTACTCATCTCAAAAGATGTATGGGGTTCATAATAAATGAGCCAACTGTTTACAGTCCTTTTTAAGACTTGTACCACCTACAGATCCATAGGGAAGTGTGCCGATTATTATGGCTGTAGATTGCCTCTGCCTTAAATGTTCAGCAATTCGGCTCATCTCATTGGATTAAAAAAAAAATATAAATAATTTATTCTAATACAATATATTTAATTTTTAAAATGTAACTTTGTATACTATTAGTTCTATAATTGTCTATGATGAAACTTACAACTCTCAGTGACCTATTTTGGTGATATCTTAATATCTTAACTTGCAACAATAAAATTTAATCAATTCATATTACTTATTTACATATTTTTAAAATGTGGGCAAAAGCCTATATAACATCACATTTGTTTACCAGGATTTATCAATATTTGTCTTACATACTTATTTACTCTTTTATAAAGTTTACACCCCCAATAATAATTGCATGATAGCATTCACTTTTCAGGTTGAAAATCTCTATTTTTTGTGTTAAATATGCTTTATATATTTGATAGGTAACAGCTGCATTGGTCAAGGTTTTTCATGATTCCATTTTTTTTCCTTGTATTGCAACAGTGTGACTACCTTACTGCTAATCTTTAGGTGCCTAATATAAAAATGTTGAGTCTGCTAATACCAAAAGTTTGGGAACCACTACCATAATGATCAGATTTCTTAACATGAGTGGCAATGATTGGTTGAATTATGCAGTATGATATAAATCTGACCACTAAAGTACACATTTTCATATGATGATCCTTCCTATGGATATGCTGAACATTAATTTCATAGATTTCCCCAAAAACATTTAATTTTAAGATTTTATTTAAGATTTATCCTTAAGATACCAAAGTCAGATATCATGAGAAGTTAAGCCACTGAAAGCAAATGTTTGCCCTTCAATTTAATTATATTTTTTCTTTGCTGTACTTTTTGCTTTTTAACTTTTTTTATGGTAATTTTATAATACTTTTTATGAATTCTCTGTACAGACATTAATTGTAATGCATTTTATATCTTATTGTAATTGTTTAAAAAATATTTTATGGCAATATAAATACTAATTTCTTGTACACATACTGTAATTATATTTTGTTGGATGGGATTGGAGGACCACATAGAAAGTAATTAATTTTGTTATTGGCAATCCGGGCTACCTTCTGGAAACATTTTTAATTGCCTAGCTTTGTGTATTGTTATTTTGAATAAATTGTGAAGAAATAAATGAAGAAATAGGAAAAGCCTACTCACTTTAACTAGTGGGCAGAATATACACTAGGACCCCTCCTTTTGGACTCCCATAATCAGGGGACATCTTTTCCATAAAAATGAGGGGAAATGTATCATTTAGCTCTATGGCCAACCCCCTATTAAGGGGACACCCTACTAAGGGGGTTAGGACACTTTCTGAGGGTGCAAAACCAATACAATAAACCCCTATAAGAGGACACTTTTTTTTGTTGTATCAAAACAACTACAGTAATCACAAAATAAGAAAAAAAAATCATTCAAATTAATATTTTGACACCTTTTAAGCAATAAAATTGTATAGCAACAGTGTGACTAAGGGTCAAACTCGCTAGTCATAAGGTGTGCTATTCATAAGGTTCATTATTCATAAGGTTCGTTATTCATAACATTAGCTTACCCTATACTGTAGGGTCGCTATTCATAATGAATAAAAGGGTTCGCTATTCATAAAATATAAGGACCGCTATTCATAATGAATAAAAGGGTTCGCTATTCATAAAATATAAGGACCGCTATTCATAAGGTTCGCTAGTCATAATCAAGAAAAGGGGTCACTAGTTATAATTTAATAAAAGGACCACAAGGAATAAGGTTTGCTAGTCATAATCAAGAAAAAGGGTCCGCTACTCATAATATAAATAATCGGCCATTATTTATAAGGTTTGCTAGTCATAATATAAGAGGTTCGCTATTCCATGGAGGTATTATAATACCTCCATGGCTATTCATAATAAAAAAAAAAGAGGTTCGCTATTTATAATAAAAAAAAAAAAGGTTCGCTATTCATAATAAAAAAAAGAGGTTCGCTGACCGTTATTAAAGAGGTTCGCTATTTATAATAAAAAAAGAGGTTCGCTATTCATAATTAAAAAAAGGGATTCACTATTCATAATAAAAAAAAAAGGGTCGCTATTCATAATTTAAAAAAAAAAAAGATTCACTAGTTTGTAAATCAATAAAAAAAGGTTTTAGTCATAATATAACAGCAAATTATAGTTTGAAAACAGAAATGGTTTACTAGTCATTAAAAAAGAGTGTAAAGCTATTTTATAATCCTGCATTTCTTTGCTGTACTTTTTGCTTTTTTAACATTTTTTTATGGTAATTTTAAAATATTTTTATGAATTCTCTGTACAGAAACAAATTGTAATGCATTTTATATCTTATTGTAATGGTTTAAAAATATTTTATGGTAATATAAATACTAATTTCATGTACACATAATTATATTTTGTTGGATGGGTTTGGAGGACCACATAGAAAGTAATTAATTTTGTTATTGGCAATCCGGTCTACCTCCTGGAAACATTTTTAATTGCCTAGATTTGTGTATTGTTATTTTGAATAAATTGTATTTTACTGTATTTTACAAGTGAAGAAATAAATGAAATGACTAAGTAATAGGAACAGCCTACCGTAATCACTTTAGCTAGTGGGCTGAATATATAGGCCTATAAATACTACATTAGGACCCCTCCTTTTGGACTCCCATATTCAAGGGACATCTTTTCCATAAAATTAGGGGAAATGTATCATTTCGCTCTATGGCCAACCCCTATTAAGGGGACACCCTAGGGGGTGGGGACACTTTCTGAGTGTGCAAAACCAATACAATACAAATCATTTAATTTTATATTTTGACACCTTTTAAGCAATAAAATTGATTTAAAAACAGAATTCTTTTCCTCTCAATCTTGGAATGGGCATTGGTATGCCCAGTGCATGCGTTACTTCGACGTCGTCAATCTTGTCAATTTTGACCACTAACAATGGGGATTTCTTGTATTTTCATATAGGATTCTAATCTATCTGTACAGCCTGCACCCTAATTTTTAAATTATTACTCTTTTCATAGTATTCTATCCTGTACATCTAATAGAAAGCTAAATATTTCAAAAAATAAAGGGAGTACTGTATTACAACTTTTGTTATTTAATTACGATATGTTAATTTCATATCATAAATGAATTTGCATTGCAAATTATACTTATAAATTAGTTACAATTCAACTGTATGAAGAATATAAAAATATGCCAACCCCCCCTCCCCCCATTAAAGGGATAATTTCACATTTTTGTTTAGTGTCCCCTAAATAGTGGTACCTATATTCAGTGGACACTATTATTATTTAGGGGACACTTATTTTTGTCCCAAATTAGGTTGATGAGCGGTTTTTATAATTGCTGCGAAGCAGCCAATTCATATTCTTGACAGCAATTTGACCACTGAAAGGTCATTGTTTGTCAAAAAACGAGTGCCTATAAGACGACTGAAAAGCGGAGTTTCCTTCTTTCGTTCTGCCGGGTAAAATCAATTACTTTAGGCGACGTTTGTAGACTACCTACTCGTACCAACGTCCGTGTGTCGCGGTAGCCTTATCCTACTCTAGGCCTAGGCTAGCTAGGATGGTATAGGCCTAGCCTTGAAGGGATGAAGGTCCCAATGAAAAACAATGTCGCTCTTTGATAGCTAACATTGTCTATTTAACATCACAATAATTCATTATTAGACCTATAGTTGTTTTTTGAATTGTACTCCACAAATCTCAGCCGATACCTCGCACAACTCGAGTAACGTCTCGTATCTATTGTCGTGACGTCATGGCTCACTGGCTCACACTTGCGATGTCTTGCACTTGTGATCAAATAACACACTGGCTCGCACTTTGGCAACACTCTTTGGCAGTCAACTCGCCCCTAGAAAACCCACC
>NW_022734897.1:10552-33401 GCF_011630105.1 Anneissia japonica | reverse complement strand
CACTATAGACACTTTTTGACAAAAATGAAAAATTACGACTTTTTTACCCAATGAGAAGTTTTCTAATATAGACAATGGGTCGGGTCTCATATTATTTGTTATAGTTTTTTATTCATTATTTTCACTTGACTTGACATAAATAATTTTGTTCGAAGAACATTTATATGCAGTTGTACTTCGCAGCACTTCACTTGCAATTTGCAATTTCTAGTAATAATAATAATAATAATAATAATAATTTGATGGCTTTGTGCAGGTGCATAGGGGTACTTGTTTTCAAAACAAATGATTTAGTAGTGCATCATAGTGTGACGAGAAGCTTACAAAAATACCTGACATAATAATATCCATTGAACGAATTCAATGGGTACGAAGTTAGGCATCTGAGAATATTAAATATGATGGTGTAACGTAATAACAAAATATTATACACCCAATGATAAAACACACTGATTTTCAATGATAATAAGTTGGGACTAATGAGGTAAACAAGAATAACAATTTTATATTTCTTCTTTATATGATTATGTTTATATAATGGCATCCTTTTCAATAGATATGTACTGTTCTCCCACGGACTCAGTTATGCTTTAATAACTAAGTCTTCTTCTCGCATACAATTTACAAATTCAGGTGCAAAGTATTAGTTTCCTGTATTATTATAATAATTATTATTTGTTGTTCCTGTTCTGGGATCCAAGTTGAGAATTCCCATACCAAGCACAAACCATATATAATAATTTATAGTAAATTTGATAGTAAAACCTGCAGTTCAAGCATATACAATGAATGGACAGATTCTGACAATGTCGGACATCTTAATTAGCTTGGTGTAACAATTTCTCACAATCTGTCTTGGTCTAAACAAGTTGAAAAAGTGTCTTCTAAATGCTACAAAATGCTTAGATTAATGATAAAACACACTGATTTTCAATGGTATGAGTTAATAGTGCATTGTATTGTACACAGACCATCAATGGAAATTAAGTTGGGCTAATGAGGTAAAACAAGAATAACAATTTTATTTTGCTTTCTAAATCACTGTCTTTATATAATAATGGCATCCTGTTCAATAGATATCTACTGTTCTCTCCGACAGACTCGGTTACTCTTTAATAAGTCGTCTTCTCGCATATACCTTTTAAATCATAATACGAATGTACAGTACTGTATTTCTCTGGGAACCAAGTTGACAATTCCCATACTAAGCACAAACCATACATAATAATTTGATAGTACATGAACTTTTATAAGATGCCAAAAATTTGATGCTCTATGTTTTCAAAATGACTACTAAACAACGGTATCATTGGCAGGTCCAGGAATTCAAAATAGATGGGGTGGCCAGGGAGGGACTTACACAGGTGAGGGGTTTAAACACCTGAGCCCCATCATGACTGGACCCCTTATGAATCTGCCTCTGGGTCTTACAGTTTTTGTTTACATAATCATCCTTGGGAAATGACACTTTTTGTAAAAAAAAATAACTTTGTGTACCATTATATACACCAAAATACATGGGGAGAGTTGAATGAATTTTAGCTGTATAATATTGTTTACATTTTCAATTTGAAAATTATTCACACAATGCTCATTTAAGGACACCTGACAGCGTTTCTGTTTTAAGTCCATTTATACGAAATATACAAATTTCAAGATATATTTACTGTGGACATATAATAAAATATTGCTCAAATTATGGCATTATGGCTATTATTCCAAGTAATTTGACACCAAATTCAATTCCCCTGAACAAATACTAAAGAGGTTCACCAAAACTTATGATTTAAAGTAAAATTAAATATATTTTTATGGATAAAGTACACAAATTTAAAATATATATATTTTTTTGTGATTTTAATGTTACTTTCACTCATTTGCCAGTATTGAGTGAATTCAAATATTTGATGGCCTTGAAAATAAGAAAATTATTAAAATTATGTTTTTTGCCCTGAAAACGGGGTTTTTTAATATTTTCCTGGTTATTGGAAAAAATGTTCCATTTAAGCAAATAGAAATACATGTATTCTGAGTTACTTGAGACCAAATTTAACACAATCTGATAAATAATCATAGAGTTATGGATCTTTCCTAATTTTTTGAAAATTTTACCAAAAACCGGATGTTTTATAAAAAGTTAAATCAATTAATTTTTTATGCACAAACTATGAAAAATTTTAAAAAATATTTTTTTTGTGATAT
Source organism: Anneissia japonica (assembly GCF_011630105.1). Taxonomy (NCBI): domain Eukaryota; kingdom Metazoa; phylum Echinodermata; class Crinoidea; order Comatulida; family Comatulidae; genus Anneissia; species Anneissia japonica. The sequence goes on along the minus strand of NW_022734897.1, from coordinate 31,199 downwards.
ATTATTGTCACTTTAGCTATCATTTGTCAACTTTGAATAAGTGGAAACAATTGATTGCTAGGAAAAGAAAGAAATTATAAAAAACATCTTTTTTGAACAAAACATGAGTTTTTTTGTAATAATTTTCTCCTGGTAGTTTCTGGGGAAAATATTTCATTACAGGGAATAGAAAAATTATTTTTCCGAACATTTTGGTACTAAAATGAACTCTGTATCACCAATAGTAACTGAGATACAGAGGGTTTAGCATTTATTCCAAAAATGGATGCTTTTGCATAAAAGCGGCTATTTTGGATCCAGCGACCCAAGATTGCTACATGGGCCAAATGGATGACCAAAGGCATCAGGAGCATGAAAAACAGGTCTATATAAATCGCAGAGCATGTACACGTAAACCATATATCTAGCTGCTTGAGTAAAAGTAGAATTAGGAATGTGATACTTCTGAACCAAAGCACAAAGCCATGGTGACAGCTCTTCAGGCATCACATTACATTACACCCAGTTACAACACAATAATGAATTACACAATCTCCATCTATCAGAAAATTTAAGAACTGTTTGAACTGCAACTCTGCTGTGTCATGGTCACAATATATGTACCAAAAATTTGTGCACACTTTACAAAATCTTGGCAACGCTTAGTATACTCCGTTGAGAATTCTGTGCACCTCCCTACAAATATGTTGGACAAATCCCAGGCTAGTTCTACCAGGGCCTTCAGTACAAACATCCCCAGTTCAATTCTAGCTACAACAGTTTTCAATTAACATAAAATCCAATATGAAAGTAGTTGATACATTACAAGGTTTTCATTAACATTGTATTTAGTTCATAATGATAACTAAAATTACTCCTTTTACGCTACGCAATAAAAGCATAAAAAGTGGTGTAATTTTTCTCCAGTATAAAATGTGAAAATTCAGAAAATTTATAAGTATAAAATTTGTGTTTAGCATATTAAGTATTATGGAAGGAGGAAAGTGATAATGTTTTAAAGTCTTCAACCCCTCAGCCACTAACTAGTGACATATCTATGAGTCTCAAAATAGAGGGGAAGGGGGTGTGTGGAGCTAATGGGGAGCGTGTAGGTGAGGGGGAACGAGCTCACAAAATAAGTTGATTTAAAGGTGATTTATAACTACTTCAGTGTGATTTTTTTTTTTTTGGAGGGGGAGGGGGTGCCTGGGAGGGAGAACGAATATTTTTGGGTAATCACTCTCCACATGCTAACACACGCAAGATACACAACTGCCTCTGTTGAGAAGAATAATTATGCTAGAGTAATTAAATCACCTCTGCCCCAACATATTTATTTTTATATTATTTTATTATTTATCTTGATAGGCACACAATACATGTGCCAAGAATTGTCAATAGCGAACAGTATCACTGTCCTACTAGTAGGTGACCCTAAGACAAACATACACACATATGTCTCTATACAAACTATCCATATGAGATTTAGGGAGTGGAGTTGTTTTGGTCGTGAGAAAAAATCTTGCAACACTGACAGGAATTGAACCCAGGACCATGGGATTGGAAAGTAAGCATCTTAACCACCAAGCTATTCAACTCCACTCAATCCATATCATCTCGGTTTCAAGCTAGCACCCAACCCCTTCTCCACTTCACTTATCTCTGCACAGCAACACCTTTCAATCACCTCCTCCATTACAAAACCCTAGATACGACATTGTGTAGGCTGGAGGCAAAAGACAGTAGCACGCTCCTACCAATCGGAGCCTGTAGCTAGGCTAGAAGGGCTAAGTCCCCCAGACAATGTGCAAAAGGCCTGCGTGAGGAATATTTCCTCTGTGCAAAGGTTAGGGCTAGAAATCCATTTCGTGGTTGGCAATCTCGTACCATTAGTTGGCTAGCCCTTCCCAGATTTTTCTCATCTAATTTTTTTTTTTAAATAATAACTGTACATAACATTAACTGTCCAATTAGGTTAAAAGAGAAAAATAAAGCTCATTCTGGTATAGTCATTTTTATAGTTTAAACAAAACTTAACATAAAATTTGTTACGGGTGTTATAAGACCTCATAATTCAGTATCGCTCATTTTGAGTCCTTAGAATTTGAAGTTTTTGCTAATGATTACTAATATTTTTATTTTTAATTTGTAGAATTAGTCTAAAAGTTCATAAAAATAAGACAGCAGGGGTTTATTTAAGAGCCGGCGGCCGGCGCATTCGATCGGCTACTACGATGTTTTCGCCGGCTACTTCAATCAATGCTGTACAAAAATTAATACAAAAACCACCAATATAAATAGCGCAACAGGCCTGTAAAGAACCTTATTTACCTACACGAAGTTAATTTGCAATAGTATGCACTCATTTTGATGTTCCTTTCTGTTGAAATTTCGTTAATCCATGTTTGACTTTCATGAACTCGCGGCGTAAACGAAGTTAAAGTTCAAAGTTCGGCAGTCTCGCCTGGGTGAGACATCAAAGAAGCCACGCCTCCAAATCACATGTTAGCCAATAAGATAATAGAAATTTCTCCTCCACCACGTGCTCAGGTGTTGACGATTTACATCGCCCAAACTCTTTTTCCGTACATTGGGCTTCCGGGTTTTCTTACCGCGGAGAAGAAAAAACAGATCGTCATTTAAAATTAATTTGTGTATGACTATGAACCTTTTATTTTCATTTCATTTTTATTTTCTAGCCCTCTTTGTGATGACATAGATATTTCGGTAATGATAAATAATAATTAAAAAAAAAACCAACACGGCTCAAATTAGTTTACACTCGGTGGCGGAGATAGCAAGCCGAACCAACTATATATTGAATGCTGTTACACTCACAATTTCAGAGTCATAGATAGTACAATGATTAAAACGGCAGAGCAAGCCAAAATCGTCTCAATTCACATCACATGAGACGTTTTTTTTCCAATGTGGTATCCATTCCTTTTCGATATCTGCGTAAATTTTAGAACTATTTTTTGCTCTCCTTAGATGTTTTCTTCAACGCAGATCTAGGGCATAGGCCTAAATGGTGAATCCCCACAACTATTTTTTGCTCTTCTTTAAACAACTTCATCATTATAAAAATTGTATTTTCAATTTATTTTGGTGGATTTTATTAAATGTGTATAAAGAATGTATTTCAATTATTGAATCAATATTCTGACCTTAAATTCCGATGTTGAGCTTCAAAAATTCGTAAATTCTAGGCCTATTCTAACCTACTCAATAAGTATACTAATCAAGGTGGTTCTGATCATCACTGCATGTGATTGCACATGTGCAACCACTGTGCAGTGTATTATACTAAGAAGTTCAAATGGGAAACTTAATTTTCCGTACCATATTACATACCACGATGTTCAATCATCATCAATCAATGCGTTTGAATCGATATTAGGCCTACAGGAAAATAATTTGTTAATAAAACATTGATAAACATTGTTCATTTTGTAGGATGCTTGAATACCATACAAAATTAAGGAATATCATATGAGTGAGTACTGTGTGTGTGTAAACTTGTCTCTTTCTTATCTGTGCCTGGGATAGCTAGCTAAGTCCTGGTATTAGCAACTGAGGCGGCTGCAGGCTTATGGCGCCTAAGCCTGCCTAGGCCTAGATACTGTTACTAGCCTACACAGTGGCTGTAGGCCTATCTAACCTAGGCCTAAACTCACGATACGATATTTTCAGCTATTGTATGATATTCCTCTCATGAATTAAATTAGGCTTTTTGAGATTCGCGAAAGTTTAATGTCGCGAAAACGGCCGAAATTATCAATTCGCGAAAGTTTCTGGTTTACAGTATCTATTTAGGGCAGGCCTATGTATGAAGAATATGTAATAATATCAACTTTTTTACAGCTCAGTAGTTGATTCTGAAAACTGTTAAAAAAAAATGATGTAGAGAAATTCCATCAAATGGGCTCTAAAACCTTGGAGGCAATGGCGCTTCCCCCCTTGACCCCCGACCAGGGCTCTGCCCCTGGACCCCGATGGGGGCCTAGGCGGTCCCCCCCCCTATACCCCGACCTATTTTAATTTACTCTCCTGTTACTTTCAAATTTCTCCTGCTACTCAAATTCATAAATAAACCCCTGAAGACATTCAAACAATTTTGTATTTATTAAATTTCATTAATTAGCCAGCTTGAAATGACTACAAACTTTTATTCATTGGATAAGCAAAGCATATATAAATGTCGTACAACGAATATTCTGTAGTTTGGGTGTCCGGAGGACTTTTTAAATCCTGTAAAGTATTCATTTGTATACCAGAGATAGACAGAAAAAAAGGCAATTACCATAAATGTAGAATAAATTAAATATGTTAGTCATGATGTCCCTGTTTCTTTGGAATCGACACTGGGTCTGTAATGAGGCCAACATCACAGGTTACGTAACTATCCAACCGTATACTTTGTAAGCCTAAAACGTGCCCCGTCGCACTGAGCTTTGACCTGGCAGCTGGTTGAGTTCTGAGTGCTAAGATGATTTCAGATGCAAAAGCGCTTTTAACACAAAAATGATTATATTAAAAGTAAATTTTAACAAAATATGAAGAAAACATTTTATTTCAAATTATGCAAATAGATTACAATTTCAACTAAGTAGAAAATCTTTTATGGGGATTTTATGTTATTTATTGTAAATTTCCTGATTAGTCACAGGTATTAATTATGCAAATTCATAATTTATAATTCATAATTTTATTTATTTTACTCAAAACCTAATGAGTACTGGTAGGCAAAAAAGGGAACATGTCCCTGTACAAGATGCCTACCAGAGAAACAATGATAAATTCAGATATAACAATAATAATAAAAATAATTGTAAAAATATTATTAATAATAATAGTAATAGTAATAATAAGAATAATATAAATAATAATAATAATAATAATAATAATAATAATAATAATAATAATAAAAATAATAATAATACAGATAAACATAAATAAATAATAAAAGAAGTAATAATAAAGATAATAACAATAATAATGAATGAAGGTCAAAATATTTCATTGAAGTGAATTCAGTTAGTTATTAAAACATGATTTGTAGGGCTGGACTGTCATGAAGGTGTTGTATTTAATAACAATATTCTAAAAGACTGGATTGTAGGAGACAGACATATTGAAATAGGGAGACTGTTCCATGTGATTGGTGTACAGTGAAAAAAGGAGTTGTGAAGTACATTGCATCTGGCATGAGGAAGATAGAGCATTGAGTGCGGTTTACGAGTATTAGTTGATATATGCAGTATTGTTTGGATAGTGAGCAGAATCAAGAGGAATCGGGTAAAATTTCCAATGACCAATTAAGACTAATGATTTGTAATGACTCACACCAGCAATACCGCCATGCAAGACTAGGCCCTAGGCAGAAAATCAACACACACCGATCACAAAAAGCGTACCATAAGCATTCACCTACAGTAGTTTTGATTTCAGACTGACAGGATACTTTCTGTTATTAACTTGCATGTTTTGCGTGTGTTTTAGCTTCTTTTTTGGAGGATTGAACATTACTACGCGTTTTTTGGTACTGCCTAGGCACCGGTAACGATCTCATCGAACTCCATTTCGATGAGATCTTTACTAGACGACTGTTGTTACTAAATCAGTAGACCATGGAGCTCTATACAGTTCTAAGTACAGTGCAACTTTGACATAAATTTGGCCAATGAAATTTGTTTTTTTTTTCGAAATCAGTAGTAGATCGTGGAGCGTGAATTAACTTTTCGTATACAGTTCAGAGTGTAAATGTGCCACAGCGAATTGGTCAATGAAATTGAGTGTTTTTCAAAATCACTAGACTGTAGAGCGTGAATTACTATTTCCTATACAGTTCAGAGCGCGGCTGTTTTCAGGACGAAAATAAATGGTCTTGTTCTTATCTAAATCATAGAATTATCATTTTTATTAGGAAATGTGTGATTTATTTCAGCTGGCCAAAATGCGTAAAAAGTGGAGATTTTCAACCCAAAATCAGGGTGCGGAGTTATGCTTAAATAAACGGAATAATTCTGCCGAAATTGGAGTGGTTGGCATGCCTGCAAGTAGACAATCTTTTATGGGAATTATGATGTTATTTATTGTAAATTTCCTGATTAGTGACATGCATTAATTATGCAAATGAACAATTAAGACTAATGATTTGTAATTGGTTCTTATCAGTTTCTGTATCCCAAATTTCCATTTATCTGTTGTAGCCTGCACAGACAAACTTATTACCACTATGTTGAAGGATGCATCACGGCCTGCTTGTGACCTAGATACGTGTGACATGCCCTTTGTTACACTTCCCACAACTGGCAACAGAAACGAATAGAAAGCAGGCTGGCATCAATAGGGGGAAAACAGGGTAAGGTTATACAGTGTGGGGGTTCAGCAAAAAAGGGTTTAAAGGGAGGAAATAAACCAAGATATAAAGATGGGTTAAGAAGTGTAAATAGGTCAAAATATGTGTTTAAGATCAAAATGTCAAAAGTTCAGTGGAAAAGTCGACAGTGAAACAGCAGAGGGCGAGAAAGCTAAAAAAAGCGAAACAGGCAAAGAAGTATAAGTGATTGGAAACAACAAATAAACCATTTGATGTCATTATAATATTGAATAAAATATACAGTTGACTTGTAATAAACATCATCTATAGGAAATACGTTATTTAGGAATATTATATTAAATAAATCATTAATGTGAATAATGTATATTATATTCTTGTATTTCCTAATGACAAGATAAATATTATTATAAAACACCAGATCAAAGAATTTATTCAAAAACTTCAGAACACAATCTTACTTTTAATTTACTGTCCATTCCACATGACAACAACAAATGGCCTGACTTGAGCCTAATAGCTGTTATATTGTTCGTGTGTCCGGTCCAGTGTGTAGAAGTCAACATCAAAATCCATCGGGATATGTAGGAAGGAGTGTTCTTGATAATCGTATGCATGACTATATATGTAAGTGTAAAAAATTAACAATTATTGCAGATAAATATGATAAAAAGAGTTGGAGAAAAGACATTGATCATGATGAAATTTTGCATCTTTATCTTCATCTCCATCCAACATTCATAATTATTAGAGTTGAACTTTCCATAGTCGAATCTAAAATGGCATTGACGCATTGTTCGACTTTAGATAAAATTTGACTTACAGATCATTAATTAATGGAAAACACAACAATCTGTAAATTAATAAAATAAAACAACACGTAAATCAGATCAACTTAAAATTATTATTATCTCGACTTTATCATTGTCTTCATTTCCATCATTGACATTGGCCGTATTCGACTGGTTCATTTCGTTTTTTCATTGAAAGTAAATTACTTTAATTTGCCTGGTTCGTAAAACAAACTTCATTGACAACGGCAATTAACGTAAAACCAGAGTGTGCCCTACAGGGCCTCGATTTGATTCCAGATCTGCATGATTCATATTCCTATTCATCTTATAAGCGGGGCCGTCCCACTTTGAAAAACATTCCGCCGTCCCCTGCACTGGGGTGGTGGTTACTTTTTTCCGCGTCTTCTTTACATGTTTATAGTTGTGTAAAGGACCTATTTTAGGTGTGTTACAGCATGATACTATTAGGATGACTAATAATAATAATAATAATAATAATAATAATAATAATAATAATAATAATAGGCCTATAAAATAAAATTCTCAAGGTATGAGTTATCAATGCATTGTATGTGCTCTGAAACCATGAATGGTAAAGTGTTGAGCTACTATTACACAAACTTTAAGAATAAAATTGTTATTCTTTTTACTTTGTATCCTGTTCAGAATGCTCCCCTTCAGGGCCCAGTTTTGCTTTAATAACCCAGTCTATAATAAAGGCACAGAGGCGTTGTCTTTATAGTCACAAGAAAAACAACCTGCTATCACAAGAATTGGGGCAAACCTAACATTATGATAACAAACAATATTTTATTGCATTGCAATTTAAATTACTGGTTCACTGCATTTAAATTACTTGTTCTGACCTCCATCTGAATGAATCTTCATATTTACGTTCAATGATTTCCTGATATACTCCATCTCGCCGTCTCTGATGACAATATAACAACAATACAATAACAATAATAATATATTAGTTGACTATAAATACCGCTTTACACCAGTTTTAAAGCACTTCGAGGCCTGTACTATCTTGTACCTTAACTTTCTTCTCCCCTAGGGGTCTCCTCACGTACCTGCTACTCTAGTCTGTCCACAACAGGGGTTGTATGAACCAGTACACTAAGGAACTCCCTACTCATCTTGAAAATGTATTGGGTTCATAGTGCACATGAGCCAATTATGTACACTGGGCCAATGGTTTATAATTCTTAGCACCTTCAGATCCATAGTAGACGAGCGTGCCTTTCAAATCAAACTCCTATTACTATGGCTGTACATTGCGAAGCCCCTGCCATAACTGCTTGGCCATTCTGAGTTTTTGTTATTCATGGTGGGTATAAAAAATTATTCATATTTTATTGCCATTGAAATGAATATCTAACAAATGCAAGGACAACTAGATATTTTATACTATCCACTTTACCTTTTTAAACAGATTAAACGGTATAGATATTAAATATTTTTACTGCAAACATGAAGTTGCACTGTAGTTTTAGGTTTTTTATACCACACATAAATTTTAAATTTGTCATTTTAATAGTTTGATTTTATGTAATCTTTTAGTGTTCTTAATCATTTGATTATTTTCTTTTTATTTTATTTGTTATTGTTATATAATATTTTATTTTACTTTACTTATTTAATTTATAAAGGTATTCAAGAGTGAGACCACACCACTACACTGGTGTGGTGGTTACTTTTTTCCACGTCTTCTTTACATGTTTATAGTTGTGTATTAAGGACCTATTTTATGTGTTACAGCATGATACTATTAGGATGACTAAAAAAAGGCAGACAATTAAAACCTTACTTTCATTAGGTGTGCTAATAGATGTCTTGTGTTTGTGCAATGGGTGAGGAATTCATTGACAGTTGGACTGCTCCATTCAAGCTAGCACAGAGTTTCCCATCATTTCGCTCACTGTACTCATACTGTAAAATTAATTCATTTTGAATTTGGGTATTGTATTTTATGTTCTTGTTTTTATTAATTTTGATGCACTACCAGATGGTTTGTGCCACTGAACCTAAAGTGTTTCCAAATAAGTTCAAAGTTCACAACATTTTACTCCGCGGCAAGTATGTATTATGCTGTAAACAAACAATGGCGTAAAACAGCAATCGTACAATGTAGATGATTTGCAATTTAAATTACTTGTTCTGACCATTAAAGCTCGTCGTCGTCGTCGTCATCATTATTATTATTATTTGTAGCACAAGACAGTTAGTAAGTAAGTTTCGAAGCGCTTTAAATTTCCAGTTCTGTGAATAATGAAAAGAAAAAGTTTTGGGGAATGTACAGACTTATTTCTCTCTATTTTCTTTGGGAATTAAGTTGAGATTTCACACACTAACCACAACCCATATGAAATAATTTGACAGTAAATCAACTTTAAGACGCCAAAAATCTGATGCTCTATGTTTTCAAAATGACTACTCAACATTGGTATAAGTGACAGGTCCAGAAATTAAAAATAGAGGGGGGAGGGGGGCTAAGAAGGGACTTACATATATGGGATATTAAAAGAGGGGCTTTGGGTTTATAATATCTATTAAAAGATATAGAAAATAGAGGGGGTGCCAGGAAGGGACTTATATATATGGGGTGTTTAAAGGGGGGCTCTGGGTTTAAAATATCTATTAAAACATATAGAACAGTATTTTTGCACCTTGCTGATATGATTTTCACACAGGTGTTTGATTGCTGTAGTACAGAATGTAAACTGGGTCCCTAAATACAAGTGGTGGCATCACTCAAATACATATTGTATTAACACATGAATATTCCTAAATGGACTAACGTTCGAAGGCTCGCAATCAATAACCGCTGCAAAGAAAACATTCATTTTATCAATTCTTACGTAAATTTATCGGATCATTCATTTATATGGGTATTATTTTATGAAAATGTCTCATTTTTATATTAAATTAGAATAGAACCCACTTTTTTTTAGTAATTATGCAGAAATCTGGGGATTCAGTCATGTGCTTCAATAGTTCTAGGCAATTTAAACAGCCAAACACTCCCAATTGGAAAACACATCGCGAGGGAAATATCTTTGCTGTTGTCGTTTGTAAATAGGACCATAGGACGATCTTTCTGAATCAGTATGGGATGGCATATAAATGTACGAAAGGCAAGAGAGAGAAAGGCTGTAAATGCATAGCCTATATATGTTTGAGCAAAATGGAATTCCAGCTTAAAAATTAAGACGGAAGCTAAGATTTGAATGCACGATCATTATCAGCAACACCAACACACACAAGGGCCTACTGTACTACTAGCCAAGTGCATCACTCTCGCACTTTGCCAAGTCAAGTTATGGTATTTTTGACAAGACCTGGTACAACATTTGTGCCAAATCATGCAACCAGACACTAACCAAATTCTCAAATAGCAAGAACAGAAATAGAAATGAGGAATGTGATACATCCTGCACTCAAGCACGAAGCCATGGTGGCGGCTCTTTTGGTATCACATACACAATACTCTTAGACACCATACAATGATATTACACAATCTCCATCCATGTGAAAATTTACGGATTGTGTTGATTGTGATTGCCAACCTGTTGAGTCAAGTCTCAATATAAATATAAGTACCGAAAAAGGTAAAGAAAAAGAAAGAAAACGAAAGGGAAAGAAAGAAAAGAAAACGAAAAGGTAATGAAAAGGTAAAGAAAGATAACAAACAAAATACTTTCGTTACACAACTACTAGAGTAGGGAGTTGTTGATTGACAACTCATTGGCTAGACAATGTTGCTACATTAGACTATATTATAATTATTGTATTATATATAAATTTTACTTATTTATCTGACTGTAATGCCAAATAATAAACAAAGGTAAGATTACCAATCGAATTATAACAAATCAATGCATTCAGGGTGTGGTGAAATGATGGGAGAGGTATGTGTGACACATTTCTATGGAGTCTGTACTGATAAGTTAAGGTAATCCTTAAAAGTATAAAATAACCCCATACTATTTTCGATATATGTTGTATCTGTTGCATCAATCTATTCACTGCTGTTAGGGCTATATACAACATATATGGTTATTGAAATGGCTTTATACACAAATAATTTCAATAACCATAATATGCCATACTATTTTAATATTCTATTCATTTATCATTTATCTATTAATCTATCATAATAAATCTATGAACAATAACATCAATTATTATCGAACATGATTAAACATGCAGGTGGGTACGATTCGCCTATTCAACCCGCCTCTCTTCATCGGTCGCCCTCTCCTGTTCCTGTTGGTTTTGAGGTTGGCAAGGCCTTGTCGCGACTCGTATTAGACTCATGATCAGCCAGGGATATGATCAGGCTGGGTTGAATTAAGTCCCTTTTTGATTGAAGGAAATGGTTTGATTTTAGTATTACTCAATGAGAAGGTCATATGAACATCATAATTTATATAAAAATATTGTAATTGTCACTTTTACGGATTTGTAGTTTGTTTTAAGGTGCCTCGCACTTTTGGTACAATACTGCAGCTATACTTCATCCCACCTCGCATGAATTACAGTTGACGTGGTCACGAGGGTAGGCTTGCATGAATCGCATACCTCGCAGTTTGTCAATACCCAACCAATTCGGGGGTTCCCCATCATGCGCGGCTTTGATTTTCTGTCGATTTAATCTGTGCGTTGTTCAATAAGGAGTAGAAATTCCTTTGTTTTTTACCAATATTTTTTTTGATCAAGCTTGTATTTTAACAATACTAATTTTGGGAAGATTCGATTTTCGTACACCACAGATTTATACAGTAGGTACATTCAATCATAGCTATGATATTCTACAATTATTTTCAGTTTGATGGGGGGGGGGGGTGGATGGTGTCGGTGACACCTGTTGAAAAACTGATTTTATTGTAGAACTGATTTTTCTAAGACAGGACAACAAATTTTTTTTCTGTCTTGGAAAAATAGTCAGTTTCAACAAATTCAATAAATCCCATACCTGTACAATTTTCTTATCTGCCATGCCTGCTACAAAGATATGTTGTTTGTCTTACTCTGGGTTGGACATCACACAAGAACATCTATTGTTTGTAAATCTTGAAATACATTCACCTGAAGTAATTAAAATATTAGTTAATTTATGCAAAATACCAGTAAATGTTGTTTTAAATTTTAAAATACAGTAAATATAAACATTTGTAAGGTGCCATGACCAAATGACGCCAGGTAAATTTGAGATATTTAAGAAAATATATACTGTATGAAGTGATATTTTGCCAAAAAATGGGTTTCGATGTTTCTGATAAATTTTATATTTATATTTCCCGATGACATTTTTAATCATGCGGTAAATCCTGTCATGATGATGACAAATGTTCTGAGTTGATGTACATTAGTTAAAAGAGTTTTTAAGGCGCATTTTGTAAAGTTCTTTCTCAGAATTGATAGTAAAACCAGCTCATGAATTTCACGTCGGCATTCGGCAATTACCAACAACATTGCCGAGCTAGAATTGCCCCAGGACAGCAACTTCTTGCCAACCTAGGCCTAGATTTCTTTGCTTCAAAAACTGCTTGGAAAGTTAAAACTTTTACTGAAACAGGCCTTAGCAAAAAACTAAATTTTACGTACCAGTTGCTTGTAATACAGTATTATTTGTACAATATTTATATTTAATGGGCATACTTACGATGTGTGTATAATGCAGATACAGATACAGATTAAATTTATTGTCAAATGTACATGTAAACATACAATGAAATAGTATCGGCTCAATGAACGCAATATAAATAATTTAAATAACATGAATAACTACTATACAGTGAGACAAACATTTAATTTCTGGATACCAACCACGCATAGCTTTGATGGCAGACGGAAAGAATGAAGCTCTTGATCTTGTACGAGATGCGTGTGGGGTTTTGTAACGTTGACCAGATGGCATGGGGCAAAAATGACAATTACCGGGATGAAAAGGTTCACTGATAATGGACGTTGCCTTATTTTTATTGATGATACGTTGATTATACAGAATGTATAATGAAGGTTGTTGTATACCGATTGTTCGAGAAGCACGTTTGACAATCCTATTTAAAATTTCTTTATCATCATACCTGTAATTAGCATATTCATACCAAACTAAAAATGACTGAGTTATGACACTTTCAATGACTGATTTATAAAACTGACCCATTATTATAGAACTTATACCAAACAGCCGTAATCTAATTAAAAAGAAGAGGTGCCGTAATCTAATTAAAAAGAAGAGGCGCTGTTGTCCATTCTTCCTTTTAATCTTGCCTGCCTAGTGGTTTCGTATCATAGGCTAGCCATCCTAGTATACCTAAAATATCGCCCAATTGAAGCCATGTAGGCTACATAGATCGTAACGCTTCTAAATCTATTTGCCTTTTATTGTACAGTATATTTAAAACGTTGTTTATTATCTAAAACAAACCTAGTTAAACATATTATAGGCCTAATCCTACTGTCGCATCATGATCATGATGCGACAGTAGGATTAGGCCTATAATATATTTAACGACTGTCAATGCTGTCAAGTACATGGGTAGTGGAAGAAAGATCGTTCTGGGCATGCATGAGCAGCTCTGAAGCAAACAATCTGTGATCATTGCCAGCTAATGATTGCCTGCTAACAATCACATAGTATTTTAATGAAAGTAATATTTCTCATGCTAAAAATAACGCTAAAATAAACACTAAAATGACATTTATTTAGCGATTTTGTTATGTAAAACATAGGTGTTATAGCGCACTATTAAAATAAATTATGTACAACCATTCTCTCACCTACAATATACATATATATACATTTATTTAATAGAGATAATTAACAAAATTACGATCTGTAAATGACAACGTAAACTCGAGCATTCGGAAAAAATCATTGTTTATACGATAGGCCTTAGGTAGTTAAAAAAATTGCTGAGACTGCCGACCTCGGAGAATTTAACGTTGGCAAATTTTTGCTGTTTTTTTTCCAATTTTTTCCAATTTCATGGGCTGGGAAAACCAACACAAAATTTATCAATTGTTTATCTCTAATGGAAATTTTCTTTAAATTATGTTTTCAGATTTCTGAATTTGAAAATGATTTTAGTTGGTTGTACTCAAGCTAGGAACAAAACCTGATTTTTGTACAAGATTCACTTTGTCACAATAGCTCACATTTTCATGGATGCTTTGGTTTTCAGTGACATTATAAGATGATTTCTAATCAGTTCTTACCAGTTTCTGTATTCCAAATTTTCATGTATCGGTCATACTGTGCTGATAAACTTATCACGAATATTAGTGAAGAATGCATCATGGACAGACAGATAAAACACCTTTTGTTATACACTTCCCACAACTGGCAACAGAAAAAAAACGAGTTTAGAATTAGATGGGAAACAGGCAATCATCAGTAAAGGAAAAAACAGGGTAAGAGGGGTCAAGTGAAAAAGGGTTGAAGAGTGAGAAAAAAAACCAAGAGATGAAGATGAGTTAGGAAGTGCAGATGGTCAAGAGATGGTTAAGATGAAAAGGTCAAAGTTTAGAAAAGACATTGCAACAGCAGAGGGTGAGAAAATGCCAAAATGCTAAGAAAACTATATATTTATTTCCTAATATTTAATAGTGAATAAAATATACAGTAGACTTTATCTACAGGAAGGATTAAATTATTTAGGATTTTTATATTTCCTCTACATAATTCATTAACTTGAATATATATTCTTGTATTTCCTAGTGACAAAATGAACTACTTCTTTGGTATATTTCCGTTAAGTTGCCGCCTTCATCATATTGAGGATTCTGTAACTGTCTGGTGGCCACTGGGCAGTACACCGGGAGACAATCCCCTACTCATTTCCGAATAGTGTACTGCGTTATTTAACGTGCACATAGGCTATAATGAACACTGGACCAACGGCGTAAAGTCCCATCTGACTGACGGTGTGCTTATCGTAAATTGTATTTCACCCCTACAGCTGGAACAGAAGCAGCAATAAGAATTGAACCGGGGACCTACAGGTCTCCACGGTTCAGCACACACACGGTGGCTACCACCAGTTTAGACAACTGAGCGAAGCTGTTCTCTGATAAATATATAAAGGAGCACTTTGAACTTAATTCGCTGGTTGATTGGAAGCCAATGGAGTTTCCTAAGTGTGGAACTAATATGTTCAAATTTGGGATTACCAATATCGGACATATTAAGTCGAGCAGCAGAGTTAATCTGTATTTGTAATCTTCGTAAATTTTATACAAGTAAGTCTTAAAAGTGCTGCTGTCATTTCTTGTATTATTCTATAACACGGTTTACACTTTTTATTCAACTTACGATGTAATGTAGATTTTTCCTCTCCTGCTTTTTTTTTTCTGTTTGTCTTTTTGTTTTACTTCTCTCTGCTAAAATTTCATCTAAATCTTCTTTCTCCTCCTGCATTTAAGAAACATTCATCATTAGTTTCAAATTATATACTAATACACATTTTAGAAAGGGGCCCCGTTTTCCACTAAATTTTAAAATTTCAATGTATATTTATGTTATGTATTGAAATAAGCGCTACTCACTTATCTATTCTAAAAATGTTGTGCCTGCACCAGTTTAAAAAATTCTTCATCCACCACTGGCTATTCTTACACCAGTATTAAACACATTCCTAATTCTGATTGCTTAATAGTGTATGTATAAATTAGATTAAATTGATCATCCAATCAGAATCAAAATTAATAATTCATTTAAGACAGGTGTAACAATAGATACTGCCGATTTGTTACTATACAGTGGAATGACAAGATTGTGAAAATAGAAATCTTGCATGCAAAAACAATTGATAAAGATGATGATGATGATGATGATGATGATGATGGCGATAATGATGATTGATAAGATGCTGACAAGGATGAGTAGATGATAAAATCAATAACTACAATAAGCATTATCATTGTTTATACTTATTCGACATAGTCAGCCTCTTCACTTATACTGTACTATACATTGATAGTGGGGACAGAGCTCTATGTAGATATTTCATAGGATGCATAATTGTATGGACGCACACTAATACAGCTTGCTAAACTCTCACACTTCCCGTGTAACACATTGTCTAATGTGTAAGTTAAGTGTATACAAACCTCTGTTGGATGAACATCAACTGTCTTTTAATCCATACTTTCCCCCAAGGTCCTTCAGATCCATATCGCTTGCGTCCATCTTTCTCACTTGCTTTCGTTTTTCTCTGGGACGAGCCACAGTTGTCTCAAATAGAGTTTTCCCTGTATATTATTAAAGTAATTTAAGTAATTTATGACAATGATAGCATTTTATTTGCAGATTCATATATTGTACAGTATACAGAAGCACCCGAGGAACCTCTGACACAGTGTTCATCACAAGGCAACAGAATGCCGACTACCTACAGTATACATTGGCACTTTGGTGACTATAAAACAGCCTTTGACACCATAATAAGCCAATGCATGTATGTGCAGACGAAGTATGCAGTACTTGTCAAAGGGCAAAATATCCAAATGGATTACAGTTGAATTTGGTGCGAGATGAGGATGGCTCTAATCTTCAGTCCTTTTCAATATTTTTTGACTCAGGAGTGCAAATGGGAAATGCTTGCATACAATTCATTGATATGCAGATGACACCACGGTACCCATGCCAACTCATACCGACTTTGGCAAACCTGTACCCAAATGTAGGTCAACTCAAGCCCAACAATGGCTAAGTCATACCCAAGTCTATTTGTACCTACTTTGGAGTAATTATAAAACAAAATCCAATGTTACATACTCCTTGAAATATACATTTCCTACCAAAACAAAGTCAATTTTTGAAATACTTTTTAACTTGCGTGGACTGCACTATCAACAGCTCTGACACATCTCATTATTACTCTAATAGCGGCCCCTACTTATAGTTTGAGGCCTCGACAATTATGATACAATTATTAGGTATAAATTTCATACCTGTTGTATCAAAATTCTCTAATTAGTAAATTTGTCTTAAAAATATAATTCAAAATGATTATCAAAATAGATAATACTCTTTACATAATGTTTAAACTTGGGTACGAGCAGGCCAAATATGGGTATGACCTAACCAAAATTACGTGTACGTGTCAGCCGTGGGTATGAGTTTAGCCCGTATTCCTTCTTCTCATGAATTCTATAACTCACTACCTACCAGTAAACCGTGTAATCTTACCATAGCTGTGAAATGTCTTTCTTTGGTTCTCTAATAAAATGTGAAATGATTGAAATGAGTTGGTTCAACATAGTCAGTAACTTGCTGTGCCTTGAACGGATGAACCTGCCCAACCTAGCATTGCGATACAAAATGTACTGATTAATTGCAGTCATTATGAGCTTGTTCCTGGTTTAATTTGATTAGTGCCTACTACTAAATTAATGAATTTTTATATTATAATTTCATATCATTATCATAAAGGACAATTTTCAGCAGCTTTATTTCTTAAGATTGAAAATAATAATAAGGTGAATAAGGTCGGGTTTAATTTCTATCAATTCAATTTCTTTAATACTACAAAAGCCATCAAAGGGCCAATATCCGCACAACAAAATAGACATGACAAAAAGAGACAAATTGAAAATGCTGTCTACAGAGCATATAATTAACTATGCATTATGGGGTAGGGACGTCACTCCTCTAAGGTCCTAATGACCCATATTCCCCAACCTAATGAAACTAAGCATCCCGGGGTAGAGACATTACTCTACTAAGGTCCTAATGACCTGCATACTCCAACCTAACCAAGCAATGCATCCCGTGGTAGGGACTTTACTCCACAGAAGTTGCAAGCAAAATTGAGTGAGGTAGAGTTGAATGCAAGAACTGAGTAGTGTGTCCACAGAAAGGAAGAAAAGCAGTCATGGTTATGGCGAAGGGTCATCGACATAGGACGGGTGGGTGGGAGAAAAGAACGAAGAGGGTGGCCAGGAGATTGAACGATATGTCACAGAGGGTATTGTTGTCAATGAATGAAAGGAATATTTTTAAAATGAGAAAATATGATATTTGGTGTTTTACAATGGTGGTATTACAATGGTGGTATTAAAAACCAATAAATCACTAATAATATAACATTTTACAATGAAAAATAATTTTATGATGGAATCTCTTCAAAATTAATTTAATTAATAAACTAACAAAATGATCGTTTTTTAAATGTCTGCTGTATATGTAAACTTGTATTTTTCATCTAATTATATAAATATTGTAATGCGCATTTAAACATATTTTAATGGAATTTACGCATATAAATGAATAAATAAATTAAAATCATTATTGTATTAATAGGTTGTATGAAATACACAAGTGGTACCAATGTGATAATATTAAAAGTAAAATATATAATTATAAAATGAAAATATTCATAAATTGTTTACATTGACTTCTTTCATCTTAGTGAAATCAACTGAGTATCTTGTTCCTACAGTATATATTCCTGCAATTAAAATGTACAAATTTAAATTAAATATGAAAACCATGTAACCTAAAGATAAAGGTACGAAATAACCTGTATTCTCATCGTTCCACAATGACACGTGCTGAAATGATAGCATCACAGACGTTCCAACCACTAGACCTAAAAAATCGGGAGAAGGGAAAACTTGTAGTTGAAGGGCGCCCCCATTAACATTATTTAGTGAAAAGCGCCCTCAACATCAAAATAATCTGATAGAGTTAATGTATTTCGAGGTGTATAAACATAATTTATACTGTAAGATAGCTTTTATAGGTTTTTCATTCATGTGACCTAGTAATTTCATCTATTTTATTTTACAGTGCAAATCCCATGTTTTCAGGCCGTACGTAAATGATTACAAATACAGCTAGCGGGGCCTAGGCCTAGTTTTTGAAATTTGGGAGAATTCGAACAAATTCGGGAGACCGGGAGATAGCATGTTTGAATTGATTGAATCGGGAGTGTTGGAACCTTTTGGCATCAGGGATAACCCCCGACGCTAGCCTAATGTACTTTCACACTGAAATTTCAACTCTTAATTTTTTATATTAATGTTGGCCCTAGGGCCTATCCTAAATACTGTTTTCCAGTACCCTTTTCAACTAAAAAAAAAATACCTCTCCAGGGGCCTATAGTATAAACAGTGGCAGCTCTAGAATATTTTCTGGGGAGGGGGAGCTAAGTTGTCCAACAGAGGGGACTTGAGCTCGTAGGCTCGAGCTGAGGGAAGGGGGTTGAGAGGGGGGTTTCCCTCCCAAATAAGATTTTTCCGGCCATCCTTTGGATGGCGGGAAAGACTGTGACAGACACATGTGTTGGCTTGGTGTGGGCCTATTTTTATATTTTTTATGGTCTGACTGCCCGACGAGCTCTGTCCGGCGGGGGGCTTGACCTGTCCGGTGGAGGGGCTTGTCCTGTCCGGTGGGGGCTTAAGCCCCCGTCCCCCCTGCCTATAAATACAGCGTTTCTTTGCTCGCTAGCACGAGCTGCTGCAAGCCTAGGTAGGGCCTAGGCAAGAGAAATTCTGAAAGACAATTGTTGAGTACTCTACACAGGCCTAGTTCTAGAGGCTTAGGCTAGGCCTACCACGTACCGTAGACTATCCTAAAGCAGCCTAAACCAGCTAACTAGCCTAGGCCTAGGGAGGGCCTAGCTAGTAACAAACAGTGAACCAGCTAGGCCTAGGCCCTAGCCTCTAGGCCTATTATTAGGCCCTACCTACTAGGCTACCCTAGGCTAGGCCTAGGCCTAAGCCTTTTGAAATTTGTTAGTCAGTGCTTTGCTAGAGCAAATGCTTGTTGATCCGAGCCTGGTCTAGGCCTAGCCTACCTTGGCATCCACAATAGGCGCTGAATTTAGCATTATCTAGACCTAGGCCTAGGCTAATTATGTACAGTAAGTATTTTCATTACGAAAATTCATTCTTGCAACCACCAGCCATACGCCTTTTTCACGAATCGGTAGACATCTTGAAGTGATGACAAACATTGCGAATCAGCGGTGCGTAACCAACAGAAATAAGATAAGCTTTTGGGCGGATTTTTTGACATCATGTTATTTAAAAAATCATAACTCTATAACGGGGCGTCGTATCCAAAAAAAATTTCCAGCTAAATGTTCTTAAAAGACTAGTCTATACCACTATATGATTGAAAAAAAATTGAAAAATTTTGTTGACCTCTGAAATCAAGATTGAAAAATAAAAGCCTATCTCAGTAGTGTATTAAAATAGGTATATGCGTTACAGTGCTGTAGTACTAGTAATACTCTGAACTAGCATTGTTTTCGTTACCATATGAGAGTTTCCTGTGTTAAAAACATGATTTACTATAATATACCTCTTTATAAAACATAACTTGTACTTTGTAATAAGAGAAATATGTATATTATCGCTATTTGGAACAGTAACAACTCGAAAGTCCTATGCTACTGCACTGTAATGCATTGGCCTATTTTAATACACTACTAAGATAGGCTTTTCTTTTTCAATCTTGATTTCAGAGGTCAAAAAAATTTTTCAATTTTTTTTCAATCATATAGTGGTATAG
>NW_022734897.1:8531-10507 GCF_011630105.1 Anneissia japonica | reverse complement strand
GGAGTTATGATTTTTTAAATAACATGATGTCAGAAAATCAGCCCAAAAGCTTATCTTATTTCTGTTGGTTACGCACCGCTGATTCGCAATGTTTGTCATCACTTCAAGATGTCTACCGATTCGTGAAAAAGGTGTAATACGCGTAGGGTAATACATGACGTCATGCTAACCATGGTTTTTTTTACCAGCGGCAAAGATAATAGGGCCTAGGGTTTAGGAGGCAGCTTTTGCACAGGGACGATGACTGATCTTTATCTGTGACTGGTGGTAACAACAAAGAGTATAAATATTTATACTCTTTGGTAACAACCACTACAGAGGTTATAGGTTCTTAAAACTCAACAAAATGTATCCAACAACTTGACACAGGCGTGAGAAAGCGATTGGTTCTGAGCCTAGCACAACTTATGATATAGAGAGGGCGCTAAAACCATTTATTAATTTGTTTCAACAATAATTTTGTGAGGGTGGTCCAACCAGCCAGAGCTGATCAATTAGGGCCCTCAGTACATACAATAAAGACAATAGAATATAATTATGGAAAAAGCTAGACCTAAAACATTGATATCAAATTGATTGATAGAATGCTTACATTACCAAATTTATTAATTACTGCAATACAGATAAATTAGTGAATTTAATGTGGAAAACGTTAATGAAGAAATTCAAACAAAATAAGGAAAATGTAAATAAAGTACGATTGACAAACTAAAGACATAGTAAAATTATTGAAAATAAGAAATAATCCACAAAATTAAAATATAGATAGATAATGATTTACTTGAATAAACAATATCTAATAAATATTGCAACAAGAATGGACAGGATTTATTCGGTGTAAACACCAAGAAAAGCCCACGAAAGTTCCAGTCGGGTCCTTCTGGTGGTGAATGAACAGTACACCGGGAAACAATCCCCTACACTTTACCAAAGAGTGTACTGCGTTGTTTAACATGCACATGGGCCATAAATTTGCACACGGGACCAACGTCTCAACCGACAGACGGTGCGCTCTAGAACACAAGGAGAGGCAGCGATGGGAATTGAACCGGGGACCTAGAGATCTCCATGGTTCAGCGCACACACAGTGGCTACCACCAGATTAGCCGACTGAGCTAAGCTGCTCTCTCGACATTAAGCAACAGTGGAAATCACAATAAGATTTATATCTCAAAAGTTTGTATTATATCTGCTGCAAAGACGAATGCAATAATAAATTAGAAACATTCAGATATATAATAAATAATAACAATGACCAACAGGATTTTCATGACAGGCAACTTTCGGACATAACGTTGTGTATTGTATCGTAACATACCCCATTCTGGGCCCCCTCTAATTCCCGGATCTGCCACTGTCTACTACCCGCAGTGTCATTCTTCTAACTGTTCCCTGCTTCTACGTAGCTTCTTAATTCTTACATAAATTTCTTAGGCATATACACGCTCTGGTTCCTGCCATGGCGGTCCAATAAAGAAACACACTCATGGAAAGCTGTTTTTTTTTTTTTTTTTTTTTAGGCTGGCCCAACACTAGGTTTTATCATCTCGGACATTTGCCTTTTTTCTTGCATTTAATTTAAGTCACTGATACGGCTTCACAATTTAAAATTGTTTAGCATCAATTATTACAGTACCGTACTAATTGAGATTACAGTATTAGTATATCACTACGATTTTTGTATAACTGTTTTACCTTTTGCATGAACCATCTCAAGGAAGAAATAAATGTTTATTTCAATTTGAATAGGCAAATTAATACAATATCATTCAGTGTTTTCGTCTCGCAACTTTTAGGGCCGGCAACTGAGTGTATTTGGTCGTGGGGCCCAAGAAAACGTTTGATATGAGATTCAGATTCTACATATAGTAGATCTAACTCATAATACCTGTTTATTTCAGAGCAGCTTTTCTTCCAATCCCATGTCCTGGGCTCAAATCACATTGGCACAGACCATGGGGGTGGGGGGTTCCATC
>NW_022734897.1:4825-6708 GCF_011630105.1 Anneissia japonica | reverse complement strand
TGTGGCCGAGTTGACTTGTGGCCGAGTTGGATCGAATTCAATATATAGTGACGTTGTTGCTTGGTGACTTCATGCTTGCCTTTCAATCCCAGGATGTAGGGTTTAATCCCTGCCTGCAATGTTGTGGAATAGAGCTGTATCATTGGTAATTAAGATGCTTATCATGACGATGGAGTGTAGCTGGTTTAGCTTGATGGTTAAGATTCTTGCCTTCTAACCCTAAAGAAAATGCCTAAAAATATGGTTATGATGACATCACATCACATTATGACCACATAATAATAGGCACATCGTCATGGGCGTACAGCAGTTTCTTGTCAGGGTGGAAGGAGATTTCTATTCATAATTCAAATTACAGTAGAACCCCTCCTTTCGGAAACCCCTATTTTAAGAGGACACTTTTCGAGCACCAAATGAGGGGAAACCTATTTTTTAACACCATGGCCAACCCTATTCAGGGGACATCCCTATTAAGGGACACTTTTTTTGCTCCGAAGGTGTACTCTTAATAGAGATTCTACTGTATACAATAATGGTAATAATTGACATTTATTTTACGGCATGAATAGTGTGGTGATGAATATGATGTTGACTGTTGATGATCATAGTGATGGGATGGGTAATGGACTATGAAAAGCCAAGAGGAAATGAAAAATAAGGTGTGACGAGTAAAATTAAAATCGAAAACGGTACTGGGTTTGGTCTACAGGAGATCGTGTATTATGCAGGACATTCCATAGAAGAAGCCTTTAATGGTGAAAGCGTATCTGTCTTTAGCCAGTAGCCTAGGTCAAAACATAACACCAGCTTTATCAAATTGATCATAAGATTGAAAATTGTTAATCTTATTATTGTAACGAATACTATGTCCACGTTTAAATTAATGTTATTTATCAGTATTATATATATATATATATATATATACATTATTTATATTCATACTTAAATCATTGTTTAAATAAGAAATACTGTACCAGTCTATGTTTCAAATAATCTTATCTATTAGTTGTATATGAATTTAGTATGTGTATAACATAATATGAATGTTTTATATTGCAAGCATTTTTAATGTGAAATAATTTTTTTAAATAAGAAAATACTATTACTATATAAATTATTACACCTATACATTTTTATATAGTATAGGTGTAGGGCTTCGGCTGAGACCTAATGATAATACAGTATTAAAATAAAGTAATTAATATGTAAGTGTTTAAATTTTGTTTATATTATAAAAGATTCAAGAAGAAGAAGAAATCCAAAGAGGTCCGGAGCGGCTCAGAATTGTACCGAAAATTATATAACAATGATAATAGTAATGGTAATGGCTGTATATTTACTCATTGGTTCATTATTATATTTTGTTTAAATTTTATGCACTAATCATCGGAGGTCTTAGTGCCACAAGCATACACGTATCAAAAATTCGACATTTAAATAACCTTAGATTAACCTTAGAATATTATTATTACTAAAATATTAATACTATCATTATCATCATCATCACCATTTTCATCATCACTATCGTCATGCTATCATTATCACCCTCAACATTTATCTCATCATCACCATCACCACTATCAACCTCATCACTATCAACATCATCACCACCATTATTATTATTATTATTATTATTATTATTATTATTATTATTGTTATTATTTATAATTATTATTATTATTATTATGTTTATTATTGTTATTATTATTATCATTATTATTATTAAAACACAACAGGTTAAAAAAATTACTTATTTTGTATTTATTGCCAGGTTAAATCGTTTCATACAGTA
This sequence comes from Anneissia japonica, assembly GCF_011630105.1. Taxonomy (NCBI): domain Eukaryota; kingdom Metazoa; phylum Echinodermata; class Crinoidea; order Comatulida; family Comatulidae; genus Anneissia; species Anneissia japonica. The sequence continues at coordinate 4,916 of NW_022734897.1, read as the reverse complement.
AACAAAATTGCGTTTAAAGTCTTTTTTTTTATTCATCATTTAACATATATTTATAATAATAATTCAATAGGTGCCCCAATTGACTATGCAT
>NW_022734897.1:0-4570 GCF_011630105.1 Anneissia japonica | reverse complement strand
CCATAAGACAGGTAGGTAAAAATGGCCCCAATGAAAAATTAGATGTGTATAAGAGACAGTATATATATAATTATACAAAGCAATATTGTAAATTAAATAAATGATGTGGGCCTATAAAAGTATTGAAAGGCAAATAAAACATAGTTATAATGATGGAAGCAGGAAGCCGAAATGATATAGGCCTATGTAGTATTGTATAAGGCATATAAGATATAGTGCATCTTGAAAAAATGAAACAGATAAGTTCTACAATAGTATAAGCTAGAGTGAAAATACCAACAATAATATATAATGAATAGGCCTAACAGAATAATAATAATAAAACCAAAATAAATAGAAATAAAATTATAATTAAAAGTGACCGAAAACTAAGAGAAGAATATTTAGCGGCAGAAGGAAAATTCACTGATGAATCCCAAGTCTTTATTGAGTCATGTGTGAGTATGTGTTTTGAGTTTTAAAATCCATTTCAGTTCCTCTCGTTGTCTGTGTTCAGTAGAGCGGAAGTTACTGGCTATATATATATGTTTATTAAATACAAAAATTACTTATTAAAATAGTAGTATTAAATCTTTCGTTAACAATTAAATAACAAGATTGGACATGTACCTATATAAGACCACCTTTTAAATTTTACAGCTCACAAAGGCTTCTTTACTGCAGCGCCGTACCTTTTGAACAAGTTACCGGTACCTCGTAAAGTTCAACAGGCCCAAAGTTTTAAATGCAAGTCGGCTCTCTAAACGCATCTTATTTAATAATTCTTTTTCATTAAGCGCCGTGACGCTCTGAAGATGCATTGTTTATCTTGTTTAACACCTACGTAATAAGCACTATATACATTTTTATGTTATTTATTAGATATTAGATGATCATGCTGAAATTGCAAGGTTCAAAAGGTTGATGACAAACTTTTCATCACTACTTTGTTTTTGTGAAGCGGCGTCTACTACACAGCGTCATGATCAATCCTCACATTTCTCCATGTATATACTTCTCAAAGTAGCCTATAAGAAAAAAAAAAGTTGTTAGAATAATGAAGGGCATTATACAAAAGAGAGTCCAGTCAGTATGGGAATGAATAATAATAATAATAATAATAATAATAATAATAATAATAATAATAATAATAATAATAATAATAATAATAATAAGAATAATAATAATAATAATAATAATAATAATAATAATAAAATAAATAAATAATAATAATAATAATAATAATAATAATTATTATTATTATTATTATTATTATTATTATTATTATAAATAAATAAATGATAATGATGATGATTACGTATATTGGATTTACTATATTAGCATTTCGCCTAAGAAAAGCATCATTACAATTGTTTAGTATGATCAATGGTACAGATAAAATAGACCCCAGAAAATTTTTCACTTTTGTAGAGGGTTCCTAAACAAGAGGTCATACACTCACAATTTTAAAACAACATACCAAAACAAATCAGACAAAGAAGTTTGTTTTTTTTTTATTTCGCAACAATTAGTGATCGGAATAGTGTCCCCCAAGTGAAATCGATTCTAAAACATTAAATGAATTTAAGAGCACATGAGAAAAACACTGCAAAAAATTACTATTTGATGTTTATGTTGACACACTTATAAGCCTAGAGCGTAAAGTCTCGACATCAAGGTAGATAAAGGTAGGTATATGATGATGATGATATCATGATAAGCCCCACTATGATAGGCCTTCTGATGAAAAAAATCCGGGAATATAGTACAGTATCATGGGGAAGATGGGAGATAAAAAAAAACCTTGCACCCTAGGTTCTCCCACCCTTCTACAAAAAAACTTTCCAATAACAAAAAAAATGCACGTATGTACTTAAAAACAATGGTAGAGCCAGAAATTACCTGACGAGGAGTCTAATACCACTAAAATGGTCCCACATTTATCACAATCCCACCACGGTTGTGGCTGGGCTGAGGTGAGCAAATTTATATATAGGCACCTCTAGATTCCCCGAAATGGCACTTTCAGACTGTGAAATACGTCTTTAAACAATGTTTTCAATAAAATAACATGCCCGTAAGCCTACTCCCAGATCTGCGCAGGTACCAAAGCCACAGTTAGACATCACATCAACCCTCCCCACTTAATCCGTAATCCTCTATTAGTCTCTCCTTCACATATCAATATTCTACGCCACTAGATACAGTGAGCTACACTCAGAAAAAAAAAAGGGGAAAAAAGACAGACTCTTGTTAAAAATGCCAGTGTAGGTGGTCGTGTTTCAATTAACAGAAAATTGGCCGGAAAATTATTTATTTTTGAGCAATGTTGCGTGGGGGCCGGATCAAAATCTTTGGCGGGCCGCAGTTGGCCCGCGGGCCGGGGGATGAATACCGGAGGTATATCGTATACATATTTACATTCAATATATAGGACAGTAAAAGCCTTCATTTGGGACACCCATATTAAGGGGACATCCTTATTAAGGGGACACTTTTTTTCTCTTTGTGGGGTAACCCACATTTATTCGACATTGTTTTCCACATAAACATTGTTATGCAATAAAACGATATCCTGTAATTATAATAATATTATAAAAAAATAATTGTGTATAATAATATAATAAATGCAAAATTGCTTTTAAATATTCATATTTTTTTTTATTTAATTGAATATTGATCTCAGATTATTTATTTTTTTTATTCAATAAATTGCCACATGAATCTTTGCACATCAACAATACAATAATATATTTGTATAAAATTCACCTGAAATATACAATATATTTTTTTCTTTAGTTTAATATCCATCTCAGCTAAAATTTACATTTTTATGTGGATTTATATTTCATTTCAATACATTATTACATGAATTGCTGAAGCACGTCTACCATTCAAAGTATACTTATAACAATAATAACTGTATATTCATTACCTGAATTTCGCTTTGCGATTTTTCTTTAGTTGAATAACTATCTCTGCTTATTCATTTTTTTATATGTGGATTTACCTTTCATTTCAATACGTTATCACCTTAATTTTTGCACCAATCAAAATAAAATTACGACAACAATACTTGTATAATTATTTCCTGATATACAATACATTTTTTTTCTTTAGTTGAATATTTATTTCACCTTTGATTTATTGTTTTTATGTGGATTTAATTTCTTTTAAATACATTATCATGAATTACTGCACATCAACCATTCGAAGTATAATTATAACAATTATACTTTTATAGTAATTACCTGATATACAATTATCTTATTTCTTTAGTTGAATATGTATCTGCTTATTGTTTTTATGTGAATTTTCATTTAATTTCAATACATTATCACAACAGTTGTTGCACATTAAGTGGACACGTTGTTGGCTGAAAATTTGATTCCTGATGGTGCTTCCGTGTTTCAATGTTTCATTCAACTCATTTCAGAAATGTATTGATTACCACTTGATATTGTATTTTATGCATTCAGATATAGCTACTTTGGACGATTTTTATCGTGTTTGTATAATTCATTTTATATTGTGCTTTTACTGTACTTTTTTTTTTATAAAGATTATACGTTACAATATGTAAGTATATTTTATATCATTTCACATTAAAGATTCAATGTATCCATGATTACTATTTTAACCGTACATGCATATAATATCTCGATGATTTATTGACCATTGTATTGTATAAGTATTGATATTGATATAAAATCTATAATATTATGTATTGTTGTTTATTTCCTATCTAAATTTTGATTACTTTTATTGTATATCCTATGAGATATTAAAAATTCCAGGTTGGCTTTTGAAAGTCGTAGACTACCTTGACGTCACACTTAACCTCAACACCGGCTCATTCAAACCATACAGAAAAGAAAACGACCCACCACTCTACATCAACTCCGCATCAAACCATCCGAAAAATATCATCACCCAACTCCCATCTTCCATCAACAGGAGAATATGCGACTTATCCGACAGTGAGGCATCGTATTGGAACGCATCACCACCATACATGGATGCACTACAAGCATCCGGTTTCACGTACGATCCTAAATACGAGCCCCCTCAGCCACAGAATCCACGAAAGCAGAAACGACAGAGAAACATCATCTGGTACAATCCTCCATTCAACAAGAACATTGCCACCAACATCGGCAAATCATTCCTGAACCTTATTCATAAGCACTTTCCCTACAAACCCACTACACAAATTATTCAACAAAAACAACGTAAAAGTTAGTTACAGCTGTATGGAGAACATGGGTACCATAATAAATTCACACAACAAGAAAATACTAAACCCCAGACAACCTGATCCTGTAAACGGTAATTGCAACTGCAGACGGAAAAATGAGTGCCCGCTGGATGGAAACTGCCTCACCCAGAACGTGGTCTACAAAGCCGAAACTCAAAACGACACGAAACAGTATATTGGATTAACGGAGAACACCTTCAAATGCAGATACACCACACACAAGCACTCCTTTAATCATCGCAAGCATCAGAACAGCACGAGACTGTCAAAAATATATATGGGAACTGAAAGAAAGCAACACCCCCTTCACCATTAAATGGAACATAATAAAAC
>NW_022734896.1:0-736 GCF_011630105.1 Anneissia japonica | reverse complement strand
ATGGCCACACTCGTTCTTTTAAACTGAATATAAGCATTTTCCTTATGGCTTTATTTATTACAAATATATTCTTTCAACATCATTACACATTGAGGCCCTTCTTTTAGGTAAAACGATCTATCTTAAATTTTCTTTCTTGAGTTTGGGACTATGTGTTATAACTTAGAAGGCAAAGGAGAGCAAGCACAAGGTTTAACATTAAAAAATGCGCGCGAAGCGCGCGAAAAATTTTTGTTTTTTTAATTCTAATTTCGTCGGAATTGATCAAAACTCCCTAAAATGTACAATTTTTAGAGGAAATTGGCCTACCTCAACAAGTAATGCTCTTATGTTATATATGGCCACACTCGTTTTTTTGAACTGAATATAAGCATTTTCCTTATGGATTTATTTATTACAAAAATATTCTTTCAACATCATTACACATTGAGGCCCTTCTTTTATAAACGATCTATCCTTAAATTTCTTTCTTGAGTTTGGGACTATGTGTTATAATTTATAAGGCAAGGGAGAGCAAGCACAAGCTTTAACATTAAAAAATGCGCGCGTAGTGCGCGAAAAATGTTGTTTTCTAATTTCGTCGGAATTGATCAAAACTCCCTAAAATGTGCAATTTTTAGAGGAAATTTGCCTACCTCAACAAAATATTGGATTTAAAATTTAAGATTATTAGGCACTTTCCCGGGTGAAAAGGGCATTCAATGGGGAAAGATTTTCCACAGATGGATATTTTCCC
>NW_022734895.1:0-762 GCF_011630105.1 Anneissia japonica | reverse complement strand
ATCTCATAACGTCCTTCATACACTCAATTCGTCCTTGTTTTGTGAAGAGTACACACATTGTTGATGACTTCTGATAACCTACCAACAATGGTGCGACAGGTAAGCCTCGTGTAGGCCCAAATTTTTATTTTTCAATTGTTTATGGAATCATATTTGTTTTACAGTTGCGCTTCGATCATCCGGTCTAGACGATAACATCCAAAAATGGACGGTGTATGCTATATTGAAGGTGATATTGAGATAAAAACAAATGGGTTCAGACACTTTATGAATACAATATCTAGGATAAGCAGCTATTTTTCAGTGCATTACATCACATCTTAATGATAAGGACGATTATGAAAAATTGTGCAACGTCTCCACACCCCTGGGGTAGCTTGACATTTCTTTTGTGTCGGGGAAATTTGGACAATACCCTGATAAAGCGCTCCTAAAGCGCAGGATACGTTTAATAACTGAACGACCTCACCAGCTGGTGTATTGTGTTCCTGGGTTGGGATCGTCGCAGTCAAACAGAGGGTGGACTTTAATGAGTGTACAGTAACTTTCCATGTAAGTGATATTTCGAAGTTTCTTCAAGACGCTACATATCAAATGAGTACGAGACACGTTTTCCGATTGATTAATAAGCAATTAGCCCTACTTATAATAAATACCCTGGCGGGCCTATTAAACTCCCTCCACTCATGATATTGCACCGTACCACACTGCAGCCGTTTTACTCACCGGAATCTATAGCATTAACAGTTTTAACAATGTAGC
>NW_022734894.1:204-1054 GCF_011630105.1 Anneissia japonica | reverse complement strand
ACGCGGACGTCGAGTAGACGGACGTGGAGTGCACGGACGGACTTGGAGTACGCGGACGGGTGTCGTGTACACACTCGCGTCCGCGACCCGCCGACCGACCTCCAGTACGCGGACGTCGGATAGACAGACGCGGAGTGCACGGACGGACGTCGAATAGACGGACGTGGAGTACACGGGTTGATGTCAAGTGCACACTCGCGTCCGCGACCCAAGGACACACATCGAGTACGCGGACGTCGAGTAGACGGACAGTGGAGTACGCTGACTGATGTCGAGTACACACTCGAGTCCGCGTCCCATCAACGTATCCCCGACCCGCCGACGGATGTCGAGTGTCTGCGATCCTCGACAGATGTTGAGTACACGAACGTCGTCTCTAATTAGACTTCGAAAAAATTTGTCTGAAATCGGAAAGAAATTGTGTCCGCGTCCTGACGACCGACGTCTAGTACACGGACGCGTCCGCGGATCTTCGTCGGACGTCGAGTACACGGACACGTCCGGACGGACGTGGAGTACACGGACCGACGTCGAGTACACGGACGCGTCCGCGGATCTCCGACCGACGTCGAGTACGCGGACGCGTCCGCGGATCTTCGTCGGACGTCCAGGTGTTCGCGACCTACCAAGGGAGTTGAGTAGACGGACGTGGAGTACACAGACCGACGTCGACTGCACGCTCCTGTCCGCGGATCTTCGACCGACGTCGAGTACACGGACGAGTCCGCGGATCTTCGTCGGACGTCGAGTACACGGAGGTGTTCGAGACCCACCAAGAAACGTCGAGCACACGGACGTGTCCGCGATCTCCAAAGAACGCCGATCCGTGCACCGATGACGTAGAAGAGAG
>NW_022734894.1:0-197 GCF_011630105.1 Anneissia japonica | reverse complement strand
CGTCACCACCTTCTATCTAATAAATCTACGATTTTGTACATTCCATTCGAATTACTTTCCTTGTTAGACGTTGATCGAAACCAGTCAGTTACAATGCACCTGCTGAAAATTATCGTTTCGCTAATTGTCTTCTACATATGTTTGGCAGCAATAGCTAAACGGACGGGTAATGAGCGCCCTGGCCAAATGGTCAAGCT
>NW_022734893.1:0-1274 GCF_011630105.1 Anneissia japonica | reverse complement strand
TATATATATATATATATATATATATAGGCCTATATATGTATATTCAAGTAATAATACAATTGTTGTAATAATACTTTCGACCATAAGTCATCATTAGGTATATATATATATACATATATAATAGGCCTATATACTGCAAAGATAGGTCAAAGGTCAATAAAAAAGTTTCTGGTTGATAATGAGAAATTATTCTGTTAGAGTATAAATGTGCATATTGTAAATATTTTGTTACAAAAAGCAACTCTGTACGATCTGTGGTTGCCAAGGTATTAAATTCACGCCAAGTTGAGGTCAAAGGTCAAAAGCACAATTTCCCGTCATTTCTAGAGAAAATTGTCCATTATAGTAAATATAAATATGCATGCTTTAAACATTTTGCTGCAAAAAGCACCTCTGCACGACCAGTGGTTTTGTAGATATAGCTGCCTATATTTCCACCCCTAATTTGCATATTTATGCTAAGGTCGGCAAAATGGCATTTCCGGTCATTTTTGAAGAAAATGTTTCATTAGCGTAAATAGAAACATGCATGTTCTTAACAACTTTAAGAAAGAATCAACTTTCTACGACAAGTGGTTACCAAGCTATAAGTACCCTACATTTTCAGAACTAATTTGCATATTTTAACTAATTTGCATATTTTAACTAATTTCCATATGAAGATGTGCGTAAAAAAATTGGCGACTCATTTTATTGGATTCAGCATACTTCAAAGTATATATTCCATCCAAAAAACTAAAATGATCACAAAAATCCCACGGGAGCCCATTTTTTCGACATATGCCCCCGGACTATTTCTTGGGCTGTAGGGACAGGAAATTGGCCTCAAATTGTCCCATTAATAAGTTAGAAAAAGATGGAGCCATTTTGGTGCCCATCGCTGTGCCATGAATTTGAAGGTAATAACCGTCGCCGAAAACAAAGTTATTATTGGTCACAATCAGCATAAGTTCACGGAGATGTGATTTAGATGGGGTTTTGCCCCGAATGTGTTTGTAATTTGAAATGCACGCATTAACACCTTTTTCATAAGGGATATTAGTATATAATGACGAAACATCAAGTGTAGCCAGAACAGTATTATTAGGTAAATTTGAAATTTGGTTAATTTTGCGGATAAAGTCCGTGGAGTCCTGAATGTACGAGGGGAGAGCAACAACATATGGTCTCAATAAATCATCCACATATTCTTCTGTAGCAGTACCGTTGCCGAAATAATGGGTCTGCCAGGATGGCCTGCTTTGTGAATTTTGGGTAGGACATAGAAACGTCCT
>NW_022734892.1:0-984 GCF_011630105.1 Anneissia japonica | reverse complement strand
TTGGTATCGATGGGTCGCTTTGTGACTGATATTAGATTTTTTGCTGGGGAGACCCCAAGTAGTTAAAATAGGTTCATTAATTTCTAATACGATAATAATAAACACAGGGGCTCCCCAAAGATGTGTACTCTAGCCAATCCTTTACTCTCTTTACACACATGATTTTAGTACCTCCTTCTCAGAGATTGCCTTTTCGTTAAATTTGCTGATGATAGGCCTACTCCGTGACGGCCTTATTGAGAACAATGATGAGCATAACTATAACGTTGAACAACTAATTGAGTAGTGTAATTACAACAATCTTAAACTAAATGTTGCAAAAACTAAGGAAATATTTGTTGACTTTCGGAAAAAACAAGCTATAAAAGAACCACTAATTATCCAGAATTCTACTGTTGAAATAGTTAATTCCTTCAAATTTTGGGTACATATGCATCACAAATGACTTCAAATGGGGGGAAAAGGTTCATCAGTGTGTGAAAAAGGCACAACAGCGACTTTATTTCTACGTAGATTGAGGTCCTTCGGGATTAGTACCCCCGTGATGGGTCAATTCTATAAGTCAGTAATAGAGAGCGTTCTAACTCTTTCTGTTATTATCTGGTATGGGTACACCAAGGAGAAGGACCTAAATCGTGTAGTTAAGCCTGAATCCCTCATCATTGGAATCGAGCAGCCTTCGGTAGATGTAATCTATCATGACCATATGGTTAAAAAGGCAATGACGATTGCTGCTGGGGACAGAAATCACCCGGCCAACCATTTGTTCACTCTGATGTGGATTGATCGCCGATATCAATCACTAGTGACCGGGAGGGATAGATCTCTACGTAGTTTCTATCCCTCCGCCATTAGGACATTGAACAAGTCACTTCAGTAGTTTAAATTTTCGTATTTTATGTTTGTTTTTTTGTTAGGGAACCAGACCGAATTTCATTGTATGTGTATTGTACATGTATATATTACAAAATAAATCTATTGAGT
>NW_022734891.1:0-582 GCF_011630105.1 Anneissia japonica | reverse complement strand
ATGTACATTTTAACAATGGCTTCTGCCTCGAAAAGACCAAAACAGTGTATTTCCATTGATACGAAGCTGAGCGTAATAAAAGCCTATGAGAACCACGAGTCCAATTCAGCGATTGGAAAACGTTTTGGACTTTCAAAGTCTACGGTAGCGACCATATGCAAAAACAGAGAGAAAATGCAAAGACACATTTCAACAAACGAAAACCCTACTAAAGCAAGAAGATCTTCGTATGTGAAAAAACGAATCTTCGATAAAGTAGACGCGGCCATGTACACGTGGATGGAGCAGCAGAGGGCTAAGGGAGTGTCTGTTCAGGGACAGTTGTTAAGAGAGAAGGATTTTGTTCTTTGCCGAACAATTTTACCCTGGCCAAAACTTTCTGGCTAGCGGTGGATGGTTAGATAAGTTCAAAGCGCGACATGGAATTCGATGGACAACACTACAATGGGAATCACTATCAGTTGATAGACGCGGCCATGTACACGTGGATGGAGCAGCAGAAGGCTAAGAGAGTGTATGTTCAGGAACCGTTGTTAAGAGAGAAGGATTTTGTTCTTTGCCGAACAATTTTACCCTGGCGAA
>NW_022734890.1:0-1010 GCF_011630105.1 Anneissia japonica | reverse complement strand
AAGAAAAGGGTGGAAGGTGGAGTGTTAAGAAGACACCTGCAGTACCTCCTTAGTCCGCGTCCACCTCATCAGTCAGCCCTCACCAGTAAAAATAAGCACAAAAGATCACGGTCGAACAGAGAATTTACCTAATATCACTATAATTTGCTTGAGCAATAATTGTTGTATTTGAATGGATGCTAAATAAATAAATGAAAAAAAGAAATTAAATGAGCGGTCCCACTTCATCGGGCATTTACCCCCATCCCATCACTCACCTTGAGATGCCCTTATCATCTCCAGAGGCAATTTGGCTTCAGATTTAGGATGGAGTCAAAATGTTTTAAAAAAATAAATAAATAAAAACAAAAGAGAAAGTGTCGGAAAAAAAATGATTCCTAGAATAATTGACCTCAAAATGAAAGGGGGTCGAGGTTCTCCCCGGAAAAATGTTGTTTCCTAAATGGCGAGAAATGAGATTTCCCGACTTTTGAGGTGTATTTTAATGACATTTAAATTTTTAAAGTTCAAGATTTTCCCTCCATTGAAAAAGATCAACTTTGTCATTCTTATTACAGTAAACAGGCCTATGTGTGTATAAAAAAAAATGAGTAGTTGCATACGTAGGCCTATTTTGTTTTCCATGAACCGATGAACCCCAAATAGGACGGTGGTGGGAAAATGTTGATTCCTATATGTCGGGAAACTGGTTTTCTCAACTTCTGAAATTTTGGTTTCCTCTCTTGACGTTTTTTAATGAATCGATGAACCCTAAAGAGGAACCGGGGGAAAGGCTGAATCATGTTAGCCCCTGGCAAATTTTTATTCCTAGATTGCGGGAAGTGAGCTTTACAGACTTCTGAAGTATCTTTTAATGACCTTTAATAAAAACAAAATCAAGTTTCACCCTATTGTAAACGGTCAGGTAAATTTTCTGATTTTTAATACAGTAAAGAGGCCCTTGTGTGTGTAGAGGTATAAATATGATTAATTGCTAACGCATTCCTTTTTTTTTTTTTTTTTTTTTTTTT
>NW_022734889.1:0-706 GCF_011630105.1 Anneissia japonica | reverse complement strand
TATATATATATACATACATATATATGCATTATAACATATATACATACTTATGTATATATATACACACATATACATATATACATACTTATATATATACACACATATATACATATATATATATATACATAATATATAGACATATATATACGTATATATATACATAATATACATACTTATATATACATACTTATATATCTACATATATACACATATATATACACATATACATACTTATATATATATACATACTTATATATATACATATATAATACATACACATATACATATATACACATACTTACATATATACTTATATAGGCCTATATATATATATATACATACATATATGCATTATAATATATATACATACTTATATATTATATATATACATACTTATATATATACATATACATACTTATATATACGTATATATTTATATATACATACTTATATATATATACATATATACACATACTTACATATATAATTATATAGGCCTATATATATATACACATATTCTTATATACTTATATATAATGTACACTTATATATAAGTATATATACACACACATAAACATATATATATATACATACATATGTATATATATATCATTATATATGTATGTATATATATAAATATATATATATGTATAAATATATATATGTATATATATGAATATATATATATACGTATATATATACATAT
>NW_022734888.1:0-1555 GCF_011630105.1 Anneissia japonica | reverse complement strand
CACCCTCTACAGAGACTTTACCTCTAGACATTAGGCATCTCCAGTGAGAACCTACAGTATGGGTCCCCCACAGTTAAAGCTTATTCCCCCTCCTCTGCAAAAAATATTGAATCTCCGCCACTGTGTGGAAGAGAATTTAAGCAATTTTTAAGAGTATGCTCCTAAAGAGAATATGAACTGCCATACCATCTAAGATGTGTATGTGTGTGTGTGTAGATGTGGCTATACAGAATATCAATTCATTTATGGACTCGATAAGAAGTATCTTAAATAGTTTATACTTGTTTAAAAACCAATAGTATTAGATTTGCCACTTAAGTATGTGGAGCATGCTATAATACCTAAATACGTTCAGAATTCCCAGGTTATTAAATGAACCCTGGAAACAACCTCTGACCTAGAATAAAACATTATAGTTGTGACTGCATCTGCAACAAAAAGATAATGGTACTGTATTGTCAGTAATAGAGCTCATTTGCACTTACCTGAATTGGAAAGAACAAGAAGAATACCCCGGTACCCAAAATGGCAGATGGTCCAATCAAAATGGCTGTGTAAACCCATCCGGTTATAGCTAGCACTGGACCGACAAAGAGAAATGGTAGAAACAGGACCATGTCCAACACACGCTGCCCATCACTTGTACACAAATTTATTATCTACGGAAAAATTCAATAAGCCATATAATTATTTAAAAATATACCACTTTGGTAATCATAGTTTGTTACATAATATGAAATTATGCAACTATTTCTGCCATCCAGTAAAGTAAAAACAATTACAAAAACAGAGACATATTTACATATTAAGCAAGACGATGACCTTTAGAGCATTGGAGAGTCAATTTGGACCTCTAAAGCATACACTAATAAAGTCTCATTTTGGTAATACTACTTATTCAGTTAAACAAGGTTAGTAAAGTATTCACAAAAAATATTCATAAATTCAATTCTTACTGTAGTAGTATAAGACCAGACTATGTGCTGTTAAATGTTTAAGTAAGTTAAACAAACACGAAACAAAAATATGTACACAAAAGAAATGTAGAATTATCTTCAAAAAAGTACACAATGATATGTAATGAATATAACGTAAGAATTTAACTATTTCGACATCAGTTAATAACAGTTCTAAGTATTAATCAAAAACTAAAGTATAAAAAAAGTAAGATATTGAAATATTGATTTTTTTTTCGTTCAAATTTATTAGCTAATCACAGACAGCATGCTCTAATTCTTTATAATGCTGTGTTTGGCAAAGGAATTTGTAAACTCATGATTATGTATGTCAAAATTACTATGACAGTCTACAGAGGAAACACGCTATCCAAAAAATAACACTAAAGACCTGTCAACAATATACGAATTACAGAAAAACATAACAAAACGCCCTGTTCATCACAACTTAATTACCAACAATGCGTCCTACATGTAGCAATGTGTCAATCAAAATATGACCGGTAATAACAGATCGTAGCTTACAGCAAGGTGGGGAGTTGCTATATTTACAGTCTAACACTAAGCTGCTAGTCTGGCAATACGACCAGTAATAGTAT
>NW_022734887.1:0-1227 GCF_011630105.1 Anneissia japonica | reverse complement strand
CCCCCCCCCAAGTTTGAGAGGATTTTTAGATGATTTTTCTATAGAGGAACTATAAGATAACCCCTTGTTTCACCTTCAGAATTCCTACCTTTTGCTGCTTTTTGTGATCGTGATAATATATCTAGCTGGCTAAAAACGGAGGCAAATGTAGAGCCAATTTTGTATATAACACCATTTTATGGCCTTTTAAATGTTTAATAAAATTATTTCTTCACATTTAACATTGCGTTCATTCATACTAATTAGCTTTATTTCAGTTGTAAGTTTATGGATCGTCCATGATTTAAAAATTAAAAAAATTTACATATGTTGCACTTATAAGACAACTGCCTGTTTTTTCATTGTAATTTGCTACTTTAAGCCTCTTCTTATAGGCAAAAATACATGGTAATAAAAATGATTTTTAAATCTATTATATAGAAAATAATACTGTTTTGTGGTCAAACATGGAAACACTGAAAAGTTGAATTACAAAACTGTGAATTACTAATGCAAAAATCATATAAATCTTGGTTCCCATAAAATCACTACACTGTTGCTCTATCAATCACTATACGTATCTGTCCTCGATGCAATTGGGAACGGCTCTCCATTAAAAAAAGTTGGACCGGTTACAATTCATGGAACGTCATCAGCTTTCCTTCAATCAACCATCACACTTGTCTTTCTCGCCGCGCGATGATGTCGAAAAGTTGAATATCAATCAGACATATCCGTTGTTTGTGTATGAAGAGCATACAGGACTAGTTGTGCACTTTGGTGTACAAACAACCCTATCAAGGTAGGCCTAACCTAGGGCCTAGTAGAAGCAGTCTTGGGCTAAAGGTTTTCTCTTTTTTTTTAGGCCTAGGCCTGGTAATAATATTTAGTAGTCAGCGTGATCACTAATCAACCGTTTTCATACAACCGCTGCTGAGAGTCGCTGACGACTGTCGGCAATAGCCTGTAGTGATTTTATGGGAGCAAGTTACCTTACAATGAGACACAGAGTAGAAATTCAAGTGTTTTGTTTGATTGTTGAGGTTTTTATAATGCCATCACAAACTTCACATTTTTAACATTGCACAGTCCACAACCTCCTTTAGTTAAATCATGTTGTTTATACTGTGCCAGTAATAACAAATTTTATTTTCAATTTTTTCTAGGTCACAAGTCTGTGAGGATATTGTCTGCTGTCGTGGTGATCATGTTAGGTTAGCTGTACGTGTACGCGTGTTCACGTATCCC
>NW_022734886.1:0-1468 GCF_011630105.1 Anneissia japonica | reverse complement strand
TTTGTTTTTCTATCTCTTCCTTCGTTTGTGACGCGATTAGGCTGATCTTGCAATAATATGGAAGATAAGGACTGGGGAATTTAAAGTATGAAGAGTTTTTGCGAAAATATTGTCGGGAAATATGTGAAAAAATATGTTTTACATCATACCTCTTAACACTACGGTGAGTTTACTACAAAAGCGAGTTCGTCATTGATCAGATTGCAAATCGCCTGTATATTCCACATTGTGTTTATCAACCAATCACGGCGTGGAATGGTAAGCTTTGCGGCTAATAAATGCGTCTGCACGAGTCTAGTTGGTAGCGAAGAATGAGCCATTTTGTGGTGCTTGCAAGAGTGGGTGGTCTCTCCTCTGAGAGATAAACAATGTACCGTACTCGCGCGAATAAGCGCTCCGTTTGAATAACCGCCCCTCCTAACGTGAAAATTTCCTTAAGCGCCCCGTTTGAATAAGCGCCCTTCTAATTTGAATAAAATTTTCTTTTTAGCAAGTCAATAATCCAATCAATCCTGTGACTGTGGTTGTTGGCATGATTTTGAGCTGTAGAGTGGAAACACATTCTTCTTCAGTCAATATCAAAATAAAGAATATTTCTCTTGGACAGATGAGAGCTCCGTTCCCTGGACAGATGAGAGCTCTGATCCCTGGACAGACAGTATATTTCCAACTGTAATCATTTTATACATATTTGTCTATGTCTAGTCTTACTCCTCTTTTTCTTTTTTGACCTTAAGCACATTCTCATCTGAGTTTTCAAGAAAAATACAATGATCTTGCCATCCTGCTAATCTCAGTCGGCCGATATCCAACAAGCTAACCACTACCCACCACTAATTGCATCTGCTATTTTGCTGCTATGTAAATATTCACGCATTCTTGTCATGAGCCATGTTCTCTGGACAATTATCTTTTCTAACCACCATTCGTAATGTCCTTATATAATCTTTCAAAAAGTGCCTCTTGAATTTTTAATTATTAAAATCATTTCCCATAAGAACCCCTCGATTTTCATCTATTTCCATAAGCGCCCCCCCTCATTCCAATGTGTTTTCATAAGCGCCCCGTTTGAATAAGCGCCCCTCAGAAAGTGCAAAAAATATTTTAGGCGCCCGGGCGCTTATTCGCGCGAGTACGGTACACTACTGTTGTAATGCAGGTTGGCCTAGAGCTAGAACTAGGCCTATAGGCTGGCTGGGTAGTACGTGTGTGTCATAGATCAGATAACAGGAAATGTAGGCTACAAGTTGCTTTTATGTGTATTAAACCACATAATATTAAAATTAGTAGCGATGAGTGTATGTGACGTGCAGCACATTTCGTGTCAATGTACTGTAATGGAATTACAGTCAAACCGTACCCATGCCAACCCGTACCCACAAACCGTACCCAAATTTTGGTCAACCCGTACCCAGAATTTTAGTCAACCCGTACCCATCGTTGGTCAAACCGTACCCAAGTTTGATGA
>NW_022734885.1:0-1140 GCF_011630105.1 Anneissia japonica | reverse complement strand
TTACCCCTATAAATTATACCCTAGATCTGTTTGGCGGAAATCAGCCACCGTATATTTCGAAAACGGATCAACTGATCTGAATGAAACATTTGGAAAAATTTAAACAAAGTTACAAGGAAGATAGTATTATGTGTTAGCGACGAATCAGTCAAGGGTGTAAATTAGAGGGTCATTTAAATTTTTGAGATCCCAGACGTAAATATCTATCAAAAGTTTTCAATGGGTGTAAATGTAACTTTCTATAATAGTTTGTAAAGGTCCAGTAAAGAAATGACCGGCGTAGGGTGTAAATATGAGGATCATTTAAAGGAAATCGTCCCAGACCAGATATTTCAAACACGAGTCAACAGTTCCGAATAAAACTTTCAGGAAAGTTTAACCCAAGTTACAAGGAAGATATTCTTATGTGTAGGGGATGATCCAGGTTAGGGTGTAAATTTGAGGGCCATTTAATTTGCCTACGTCCCAATTATAGATGGATAAAAATGACACTTTTGCAGAATATTTTTTCATGGTGAAATGAAGAAATTATCAAATTTTGGTGACGATCCGCAGTAGGGTGTGGATATGAAGACCATTTAAAGATTTTTTGATGACAGTTGATTTAATTATTTAAACGCAATTTGCGTTTTCTAAAGCGCTTAAACCAGTTACAGCTAGCTTAAACTCAAAACCAATTATGAAACCTACAGTAGGTCTTTGTTAATACTAATTTTGTGTGTGCTTAGTTTAAGAATCCACTGAAGTTCAGCATAACGTCTATCAGTTAAAGACCTGGACCCTGAAGCAATTAAAACACATTTCATATCATTAACAGAGTGGTTGGAAGATTAAAATTTTGTGCAACAGGGAACCTTACTGAATTGTCCCGAATATTATTTATGATGGTCCCACCTAAGTCTAAATTTGCTCCCTGTCTTCCCGACATACCTACGATTATGTATAATTGGTGGCGTTGTATGTGAGAAGTGGTGGGTTGATGGTTATGTTAGAATAGGGGAATGAGGATATCACATATCTAACATCGTGGGTTGTTACAAGAACGGTTACCAGATGGGAGGAAGTCAGGATATGTTTAAGGTTTTGAGGCTGACGTTTGACTAAGATGGGGGTGGTGCGATTTTCGAAGGTTTTGTGGTC
>NW_022734884.1:0-612 GCF_011630105.1 Anneissia japonica | reverse complement strand
TAATATGTGAAGACCCTCAAGTTACGAGAAGGATTTCTTCAGGGAATTAGGTCTGTAATCAACAGACAGTCAAGTTACAAGAAGAATTTCTTCAGTGAATTAGGTCTGTAATCAACAGACAGCCAATGTAATTCCTTGAGAATAAGTAGTGGCGGATATGATTTAATTCAAAGGTGGAAGCAAGCGGACCTGCAGGTACTTGCAATTTGCTGTGAAAAGCAGTAGTTGTGTCAAAAACTATTCTAAAAGTTCTAGCAGATTGGACAGACGAGATACCAGACGAGCCAGTAATGATAACTTTCCGCACTATCTTGTTTTTTGCTTGCTGGAACCTATTCCTTCTGGTTTGTTGGCAAGTAGTACAACATTATCACCATCTGGGAATTGTAGTATTTTATTTTCTTCCATGTCGGGAATTATTATGTTTATCATGAAAGGTTACAGAGATAACCCGTTCAAGAAATATGTTCAAGAGGTGATGACGTATTATTACACATCCCTGTTTGACTCTGACGTTGGTTCTACATCAATCAGTAAAACCTCCATTTACTCTATTATTTCATTTTATTTTCATTTATTTCATCACTTGATACAAAATATAACATTCAAAAA
>NW_022734883.1:0-761 GCF_011630105.1 Anneissia japonica | reverse complement strand
AATAGGAAACCTAGAAATATAGTAAAAACGCTGAATAGTACTCTAGCGTCGCGACATGCCGACGTCAGTACGAGTAGGTTAGTCTACAAACGTCGCCTAAAGTAATTGATTTTACCCGGCAGAACAAAAGAAGGAAACTCCGCTTTTCAGTTGTCTCAGGCGATTGATTTTTGACAAACAATGACCTTTCAGAGGTCAAATTGCTCTCAAGAATATGAATTGGCTGCTTCGCAGCAACAATACTGAGAGTGTATTTGAATTAATGAGATAACCAACAATAGCATTCAGGTTCATCGAAGATGATGGTAATCACATGAAACAGGAAGTGGATTGAAAAACAATAAATGGGATGAAAGATTTCAGTTGGTAAACAACATTTCCATTCATTATTCAAATTTCAAACATTGTATTTATAAAATAATGGGTAAAAGTTGTAATGGGTACCCTTGACTACCTAACGACAGGGGCTAAAATAGTACTAGGTGTAATCCACCAGTTTTCCGAAAGATGCAACAGGTTCTTTAAAGTGCATTGAGCCAGATGTGTACAATGGCCCTCCTTTTAAAGTCCTTATCCGAGACGACTTGGTTGTACCAAACAAGCTCAAGTCGGGGAGCGGCTTGAACAAGTGTCGATGTTAAGGCTGTAGTTACAGTAGATGTGCCCCTTAACGCTCAGCCCCTCGACTCGCCAAAACATTTGTAGTTAAAAAGTTATATAGTGGTAGGCCTATAATTACTCTCTGGATGCCATATAAAAAT
>NW_022734882.1:226-643 GCF_011630105.1 Anneissia japonica | reverse complement strand
CGCCGAGTTGAGCACTTAGTCAAAAATTTGCACAAAGAGCTCAACTCGGCGAGATAAGCACTTTTGTGCAAAAAGTGACAATGTTAAAAAGTTGATTCAAAAATGTATTTTTTTTTTTGTTAGGTTAGGGTTAGTGTTAGGGTTAGTGTTAGGGTTAAAGTTAAGGTTAGGGTTAGGGTTAGAGTTAGAGCAAGGGTTAGGGTTAGGGTTAGGGTTAGGGTTAGGCAAAGTGAGATAGGCTGAAACAAACACTATTCCATTGAAAGTTTGAAGTTTTTCTGAAAAGTACCCGAGTTGAGAACTTAGTGCAAATTTTTGACTTTCCGCCATATTTCGAGTACTTTTTCGAAAAACTTCAAACTTTCAATGGAATAGTGTTTGTTTCAGCCTATCTCACTTTGCCTAACAAAAAAAAAT
>NW_022734882.1:0-177 GCF_011630105.1 Anneissia japonica | reverse complement strand
GCGAATTTTTGACTTTCCGCCATATTTCGAGAACTTTTCAGAAAAAATTCAAGCTTTCATTGGAATAGTGTTTGTTTCAGGCTATCTCACTTTGCCTAACAAAAAAAAATTCCATTTTGACTCAACTTTTTAATATTGTCACTTTTTGCACAAAAGTGCTTATCTCGCCGAGTTGAG
>NW_022734881.1:0-1142 GCF_011630105.1 Anneissia japonica | reverse complement strand
GGTGTTGTGAGTCTGGTCATTATGATATCTTCCTTTTTATTCTTGTCTATTTTTCTCTTCTCTTTGTCTTTCCTTTTCTTTTCCTCTTTTTCTCTTTCCCTCCCTCTCCCCTCTTTCTTTTCTCTTATTACCCAGCCCGGTACGGCGACTTGGTCGGCCCGGTAATAACCGTCAGGGGAGGGGCAGTTTTTCCCCTGCCCCACCCCCGCGCCTGTTACGACACTGGCTAACACGCCAATCATCCCCCCCAATGAAAAATATTTTTCTACGCCACTGGTCTCGACTAAAGGATATTCATAATTATCCTTGATAAGCAGGGAGATGCAACCAGTCATTGCTTGCATCTCTCTGAGAAAAGGAGTGAATGTAAGGCTAGATAGGTTAACAACAGAGTATGACCATCTAAAAAATCAGTCTTCTGAACATACCGTAGTTACCCGAATAGTCAATACGGATGCATGTCGCAAGGACTGTGTCCGAAATCCGTCCTTGTGTGACGATATTGTGTTTTTGGGTGCCGTTGCCCATAATCTGTAAATGACTTTCCAAAATAAAATTAGGCCTATAATAATTATGTCTTAATACTATGAGTCATGATATTTTATGATTTCATAGTTTATAATCACGCTAATTTTTAGTCGCTATCTACATAAATCTGATTAGTTCTCAATCATATCTTATAAGCAGTAATGGTTTGAAATACTTTGATTAATGATGGTGTTTAAATTAGATTATGCAGGCCTACTTGTGCAAAGAATAAAGATTTTAACGTGCTCATACGTTTTAAAGCCTAGTTAGGCTTGCTTTACTGATTTATTAATAATAATAATAATAGTAGTAGTTTTATATAGCGCACATATCCATCTATTGTAAGATGCTCAGGGCGCTTGATATGCGGACTAGGAACTCGATCAATGACTTTCTTCGCCCCTAATGGTCCCTTCTTGTCTGTGCTACAGGGACGTAGTCAGGATTTTGGAAGGGGGGGGGGGAGCCGTTATGCGAATTACGTATTACCCCGGCGAATCCCCCTGTGAAGTAGCGCAATCTGAACGTTCTTAGGACTTTTTGAGAGGATAAGTGAAAATTGCAATAGACGCATTATAAATAAGCGCAAAAATAATTATATAATAAATCAACAG
>NW_022734880.1:0-627 GCF_011630105.1 Anneissia japonica | reverse complement strand
GCCACAAATCGACTAAATCGGTGGACGACCTTCGAGGAGCCGGCGGCCGGGAGCGCAGATTGTCCGAGCGCGCCCGCGTCGCAGAGCCTGTGAGGCGTCACTAACCGAGCCGAAACGTAGGCGCCAAGCCACCAGGCCCAACACCACAGCGCAACCACCATCGAGCACCTCGCCGGGCGCCCATCGGGTTGGCCAAGGGAGACTCGCCGCTAACTACGTCTGTTTTTAATCGTCGCTCTTCACAGACACACTCCCCCATATATATAGCTACGAAGCTCATTCCTTGAAGATCGCAAATAAGCGTCCCCTTTTTCGGACTTTGCCACCGGCTCGAGTTTGCCCAAGACTCAGGCCCTATTTCCATCAGCAATGGAAGGCGTTGATGTTTGAAAGCCAGTCAGACCACTTCCTGGTCGCGGGCCAACATTTCACCCCACTCCCACCCTCGGCCTAGCAAAGCCTGGCCTGGCCTGGCCTAGCCTAGCCTAGCCAATCCTAGCCTAGCCTAGCCTAGCCTAGCCTAGCCTAGCCTAGCCTAGCCCGGCCCGGCCCAGCCCAGCCAAGCCCAGCCTAGCCTAGCCTAGCCCAAGCCAAGGCTAAGTCCCGACTAGCCTGGCCAGGCTTAGC
>NW_022734879.1:0-960 GCF_011630105.1 Anneissia japonica | reverse complement strand
GTCTCACAATTCCAACAGAGGCAAAGCCCTGGGTGGTCTAAAATCTTCCTGGCTTTTCAAAAAATTATCAATTGTTTGGTCTTTTTAAAATGTCCAGTCCTGAGTCTGCATTAGGCCCACAGAATGCTTTGATAGGAATCTGTTTCTTTTTTGGTTCGACAAGGAAAATATTTTATAAGAAATACTAAATACTTACACCTTCAGATTTTTCATTACGCCCTGTTTGTGTGCCTTCAAAAGAACCTTGAAGCGATCCTTAGCTGATCTAGTTGATATTGCTGACCCTTCACTAAGATTCATCCTCTGCACCAGTGCCTCCCACTTTGGTACTCTTTCTTGAACTGGCAGTGCATATGGTGCTTCTACTACCAACTCTCTCAGCAATGTAATATCTCGTCTAGCATTAAATCGAGTTGCCATTATCTGAGAAAGAGCATATGTGGCAAAGACAAGCCAAACCAGTTAATTTTGTTTTATCAATACAGTGTTAGAGAGTAAAATAATAGCTATAAAATGGTAAAAAAATCATTCAAATCGGACTTTTCCTTATGAAGTTACAAGCGTTTAACCACACAACAGTTTAAAGAACAATATATGAGAAATCAGCCTTTAAAATTTATGATTTCAGGCATTTCTCATGCAGATCATAAATCCTTAAAAAGTGTTGTTTTAACATTGAAAATGGGGAAAATAACAGCATAGGATGGTGTGTAGATATATAAAGGTTAGTTAGTGCAATAAAATAGATTTTTTTAAATTTGACATTTTAGCATGTTTTGGCCATTTTCTCTGAAACACGATTTGCGACGAGTGACTGGTTTGGCTTGTCTTTGCCACATATTTCTTTAGTATCATTGTTTAGTATCATTCAGTGGTCCATCCAGAATTATTTTGTCTGTGTGGTGAGTAGGGGGAACATATGGTCCGATGGGAAGTTTTTATGCTTTTGCTTTACCTACC
>NW_022734878.1:0-1099 GCF_011630105.1 Anneissia japonica | reverse complement strand
GGACGGGGACTTCCACCAATTGGATATGGTCTTTTGGTACTTTCTCTCGTTGGACGCGGTCTTCCGGGTTCGTTGCCAGTTGGAGGTGGTCCTTCTGGTTTTTCGGGTCTTTCGCCAGCTGGACGTTGATTTTTAAGTCTTTCGCCAATTGGATTTTGTCCCTCAGGGGATCTTTCACCATTTTGAGGTGGTCTCTCTGGTCCCTCTGGTGTAAGTAGTTCTGCTAGTTCTTCAGGTCTTTCGCCTTTTGGGTGTGGCCTTTCCTGTAATGCACAGCATACGGCTACAAGTGATACGAGCGTAAGCAACGATTTCCACATGGTTGTCTGCAAGAAAAAAAATGTTCAAGTAGTGAGAAAAAAATACATATGTCTTATGATAGTGGAGTATATAGTCATGATGTGCCTATATATGGTCATAATGTGATGGCATCATGATCATGTTTAGGCATGTCACATGTCAAATAAAATTTTGAAAGTCTGGATAGGGATTTAGCCTCATAAAGAGATTTATTAACCCAATTATTGTAAGTTGTAAGAACAATAACAATTTATACCCGTATACATGATTGGAACCAGGTATTTAGTCATTATTTCACAAAAATAGAAATAAAATCGTTTACTACACAATACTTTTTTTTTTTTTTAATCGTTATTAAATCAGTAATACTAATTTAAATATGTGTGTATTTGTCATTATGTAATGACTTATTTTACTTTAAGAAACGAAAATGGAAAATTATATGTACAGATTACAATAACTACCGTTGTGTCTTAGTTACCGTAGGCCTACTTCATAAAGTCTTACTTATTCGACCAACCCGATGTATTACCCTCGTACCCTCAATTTCAACTGTACATTGGCGCCCATTTATAGCCCTGATTGTCGATGGGTTTGACTGGATTTATTCGGTGTAAACACCAAAGATATTTTACGGAAGTCTGAAGAAGAGCTATTTCCAATTCTGGTGTTGAGTGTGGTAGTGCACCGAGAGAAAATCCCATACTCTTTTCCGAAAAGTTTTTGAAGTACACATCACATAGGCCTTTACCAGCTGTCTCGCAACGTGCGGGACGGTCCAGCATTTCAAAGTGATTTT
>NW_022734877.1:370-597 GCF_011630105.1 Anneissia japonica | reverse complement strand
AAACCAATGGACGGTTTAACAAATGAACATGTACCGGTACGCATGTAAAATGTGCAAGTTGTGATAATATATCGATTCTATCTTTATTCATAAATGATGGATACTAATTGAAAGTATCCCTTCTTAATTTTATAATAATTTTTTTTATGGGGCGGGGGGAGAAGGGTGCTGTTTCTTTCTTTAATAGTTTAGAATTTGTTGTTGTTTGCTACGATATCTTGTACATT
>NW_022734877.1:0-313 GCF_011630105.1 Anneissia japonica | reverse complement strand
TGACAGCTTCATCTCGCCATTTCCTCACTTGCATTAGGTGAATATAATCCACATCCCTTATCTTCCAGCCACATCAGCAGGTTGTCAGCAGCGTTAAAAGCTGTTGATGCGTTGACTCTTGGGAGGTAGTCAAAAATTTGCACTAAGTGCTAAACTCGGCGAGATAAGCACTTTTGTGCAAAAAGTGACAATGTTAAAAAGTTGAGTCAAAAATGTAACTTTTTTTTGTTAGGTTAGGGTTAGGGTTGGGGTTAGTGTTAGGGTTAGAGTTAGGGTTAGGGTTAGGGTTAGAGTTAGGGTTAGGGTTAGGGTT
>NW_022734876.1:0-2032 GCF_011630105.1 Anneissia japonica | reverse complement strand
ATTAGAATATGCTGATGTTGTGTGGCACCCTGGCCTCAATCAAGATTTAAGTAACACTATTGAAGCAATACAGAAAAGGGCATGCCATATACTGTAATCTTAGGCAAACATTTCAATTCTTATGAACATGCCTTGGGCATATGTGAACTTGAACTGCTCTCGGAAAGGAGTTTGGCACACTGTCTCAAATTCGCCAAGGGTCTAACTTTAACCTCACATTCTTCTGATCTGGTACCATACACTCGTTACCGCAGCCACAATCTCCGCAATGGTAACAAAATCACGCAATTTTCCATTAAAACAAATATATTTTTCAATAGTCCAATCCTGTACTATATTCGATTACTCAATAATTCATAAACAGCAATGTTACCCTTGATGATTTGAGTGTGCCACCCTCCTTCCCGATTGGTGCTACAAATTTTCGGTCCAAATAATAATAATAATAATAATAATTATAATAATAAAATAATAATTTTTTTTTCTATATATATGTATTTATTTTTTATTTTTTATTTTTTTTATATGTATTTCTTGTATCTTCTTTTTTTAATATTTTAATGTTTTTGCCGCTTTCTTGCCCATAACTTTTGCAATATTACAAGCAATTTGGCCCATTGGGCCACCATTTGTAATACCTCTGAGTGTTTTATCAATAAAGTAAAGTAACTTATGGAAAACAGAGGTTTGTGGAGAACAGTTAATCAAAAAATTTGATTTTGCTCATTATTAACCGTGGGTTGGCTAGATAAAGAGAGAGAAAGAGAAAATATGTATAAGTATGTAGAATGTCCAACATTTATATATTATATTAGTGTTCGGTGAAATAGCGCTGGTCATTGAACCCAAAGCCTTATTACTTGGATCATTGGATAATAATCATACACAGTATGCACACTCATTTTTTTTGTGGGAATTAATATGTTTCATTTTATTTCCCTAGTGGGTAAAAAATATATAGATAAAATGCCTTGCAGAAGGATACTTGAAAGTAAACAGGCAGAATAGAAATTTAAAGCCAGGCGCACACTGCGCCAATAGTTGTGTGCTGTCAGGGGCAGATCCAGAGATATCCAAAAGGGAAGTCCGAAGTGGGTAGCCTAAAGTGGGGCTGATCAACATAACACTAGCATAGGGGGTCTAGGGGCATACCTCCTTTAAATTTTTGTTTTCTTATCTCCTGAAAATAGCCTCTGAGGCGTGGACGATCAGTTATTTCTTTTTCTTTTATTTTTTTTGAATTTGTAAAAGGAGGAGGTGACCGGGGCTGTCCCGTTCTTCCCCCCTACTCTTAAATCCTCCCCTGGCTCTGTCGCAACTCTTAGGGATACGCAACGTAACTCGTCAAAGTTGAGATTAATTCATAGACTGACAGTCTGATGCCCAGATCAGGGGCGGAATTTTTGTTAACAGGGCTGGGGCACAACATATTCAGAATAGATAAGTGCAGTAGTGCTATTTTCAATATATGCATTAAAATTTTAAAATTTAGTGGCAAAACGTTGTGGCGCATGGTCCTGTAGATTAGGAAACTTGCTGGGAACAATCTTGCCTGCAAGCAACAAATGTAGAATGTTTTAACATCTGTGAGTATTTTTTATTCATTTGTTCTTTTATTTATTTTGTTTTCTAAATTCAATAGAATGGTATTGAAAGAAAATTACATAGATTTTGAATACCGGTGTTTCTATTAAACCGAAAAGTCCACTGATTAACCTCAGATAGATAGTATAATACATACTCCAAGTATTAAAATGCACACAATCATGTTTCTATTGTTATTTGTATGTTTACCTCTAAATAGAGCCTATGTATGAGTTTGTGTATGTTTTGAAAAAAATATTTATTTGCTAGTAAAAAATATGGCCAACATTTAGCTCTATGTACTAATACTATATTTCTATTCAGAATTTAGAATGTTTAAACATCTGTCAGTTTTTAAAATCTTTTATGATTTTGTAAATTGAATTTTTTTTTTTACTAAACCACAATCATAAGTTTTGTTTCCTACATCAGATATTGACAGGAAATG
>NW_022734875.1:0-596 GCF_011630105.1 Anneissia japonica | reverse complement strand
CCAGTATTTCTTTTTATGGCCTCAGTAGCCACATGTACCTTTTAGGTACCTATTTTTCATGATACCATTATTTTTCTTGTCTTGCAACAGTGCAATAAACATCTTACTGCTAGTCATCCTCGTCAATAATAAAATACATTCGACATATGCATGACTTCGTTCACTGTAAGTTGTTTTAGCTGGCATTATGTTAATTTCCATATTTAATTGGTGATCTGATAGAATATTTTATATTTGTTTTTTATGTACGCTTTATGTAAAAAATGTTTAGTATAGGAGAGCCACTTGATAGTCGCAATCCTCAGAAACTTGTTTGCATGTTTTCTCTTGTATTGCTTCTGGATATTGATTTTTTTTTTCTTTTTTTCTTTAGGAGGAATCTCGAAATTTTACAAAATTAAAAATAAATGGTGGATAACAGAATATTACATTCTTATTGTGTCTTATAGTATTTCTGACCATCTAAAAGTTCCATAAACATACATATCTCGTACCAAAACCCCGGCCATGGTGGGGTTGAGGTAGTGTCTACCCATTATCTGTAAAATTTATTTCTACCCCCCCCCCGCCCCACTTCTTAGGATCCGCCACTGTTT
>NW_022734874.1:312-507 GCF_011630105.1 Anneissia japonica | reverse complement strand
TTGACTGCTAAATTTAAGAAAATGTTTTTCGATAAAGACAAAAAATGAAAGTTTAAAAAGAAAAATAAAAAGATGTGGTTTACGTGACCGTTTAAAAACAAAAAAAAACGAAACCTGAAATAAAAGTAGTCATGGAAATGTTTAAAATGAGTTCTGTGTTAAAATTGGGACTTCCTCAACCGACGGTACACGTCC
>NW_022734874.1:0-194 GCF_011630105.1 Anneissia japonica | reverse complement strand
TCGATGGACGACTGGCGACGGTTCGTCGGATGCGCCGACAGGGAAACGTCGTGCACCACCTTCGGATGGACGTTCGACGGTAAACGATACGGATCAGACAATCCGTTTTTCGAACTGCTCATGCGGACAATGAGATGCACGTTCCTGCGCTACAATCGGGGAGAATCGATGCGACCGTCCGAAACCAAGGATCT
>NW_022734873.1:0-963 GCF_011630105.1 Anneissia japonica | reverse complement strand
GTCTCACCTCAGCCCCAGCCATGGTGGGGCTGAGGTGGTTGTGAAATCACGTTTTTGAAGTAGGCCTATGTAAAGTACATACTCTAAGACAATGTTTTTAAGCTTTGTTTTCTGTGGTATATCACACACACATTAATAAGATCTCTATGGTGTCAAAAATCCCTGATAAAAGATAATGAGAATTGTTTTTGGCGCTTCATTTTGACTAATGGTGATGTGATGATGATGAATTTTACTAAAAGTGTCATTTCTGGCCATCTACAGGTACTATTTCCTCAAATGTTCTCACCTCAGCTCCAACCATGGTGTGGCTGAGGTGGGTGTCGACTCCAGAAATGCCCTCCCCCTCCACCTTTCAAAACAGATCTGTGCCCTTCCCTGGGTATGACATCGAGTCGGCTCCTGATGTATGTCTTAGTGACTGCTGTTTGTTTTTAGGATGTGATCTGGTTTTTCATGTCCTTTTTTCGTGATTATGACTATTTCTGGATAAAGAATGTTTTGAGCAGAGGTGGATTCAAGGCCCCACCCCCCCCCACTTCATTTTTTAAGGAAAAAAAAAGAAAAACATATTCAAATTGAAGTGCGAGAGTGTAATTTCCGGCCGTCTAGAGATGCCCTAATCATAAATTTTCTTACCTCAGCCCCAACCATGGTGGGACTGAGGTGAGTGGTTTCTCAGTCTGTAAATGTCCCTCCCTGGTTCACTTCTCTTTTGAATTCCTGCATCTGCCACTGTTGATTTATTATGTATTATTTTGCGCTTATTTATAATGTGTCTATTGCAATTTTCACTTTATCCTCTCAAACAGTCCTAAGAATGTTCAGAGTGCGCTACTTCACAGGGGGATTCGCCCCCTTGACCCCGGCGGGGTCCTTCGTAATTCGCATAACGGCTCCCCCCCCCCCACTTTTCAAAATCCTGGCTACGTCCCTGCTATAGCATGCATTGCATTATATATT
>NW_022734872.1:0-560 GCF_011630105.1 Anneissia japonica | reverse complement strand
TTTCTATATTGTTTTTAAGAGGTGTGGGGATGGTAACACTTATACATATTATATATACATAAACATAAGCCTATACATACATATACATATATATATATATACATATATATATATATATTTATATATATATATGTATATATATTATATAATATATACGTCATCACACCTATATATATACACACACAACCACTCACACAAACGCATCAATATCAATCATACGGTTATTATATTTTTCTATGGATATCTTTCTGTAGTAATAATTTTAAAGAATTTAAAATGTGTTTATTTTGATCCAACTTAATTTTTGTATTGTTTTTAAGGGGTGTAGGGATGATATTTTTGTTTTATTTAGGATATCATTGAGTTGGCTGTTAATTTTTGTTAGTAAAATTATGAAAGTAATGGTATTAACGTTCTCTTCCTTCATGTCTATATTCATCTTCTCTATGTCAGCTTTTAAATAATAACATTTTTCTATAAAGTTCTTTGACAATAACAAAGTTTGAATTAATTTTTGAGTTTATCATGTCTTCCGTTCTTCTTCGAGTCTTAGCTTTGTT
>NW_022734870.1:0-856 GCF_011630105.1 Anneissia japonica | reverse complement strand
TATATACACATACATATACATTTTTAATTTCGTGGGAATTACACCCATACATAATTTTCTTTTGATTTTTGTCGAATATAGCCAATACACTTTATTTTTATGGAAGAACATAATATTATGTTTTAATAGCATAATAAATTTAATTTGAAATGGCATTTTTAAAGTTGTGGAATTAGTAGTAGAGAAAGATATAAGAATGTTGTAAGCCTAGGCCTACTAATTGAGACCAGCGCACTGGCAACACACAGGGCATCTGTCTGCTTGAACCCCGCCAAAGTTCAGTGGATATAAGCATTTTAAAGTGAACTTGTCACCCATGTGAGCATCTTTGTGGATGTGAAGGAATGTATGCCCGTATGCTCCACGGTGTCTGCTGTGTACGGCACACACGTCGAAACACATTACTGGTTGCTGCACGAGTTCGCTCGAGTGCCTGGTGGTACCGTACCAGGCAGCGACTTACTTCGTTCACCGCGATCTGTGAAAGTGTTTACAGTAGTTTTTTTCCGGTACTATCCTCTGTAATTTAATAAAAACCTGTCTTGTTATGTTTTCCTTGAAATAAAAAATTATTTGATTTTAATTAAAGACCTTGGCACCTTTTGAGGGAGATTATAACACAAAGAACCGATTTGTAAAGATGAATAAACAAGTATGTTAGTTTATGATTGTTTGGTCTATTTTATAGCACTACATTCTAGAGAAAAGAACAATTGGGACTTGCATCATTTTAATGGCAAGGCTGATAGAAGGAAAACTGCTAGGCTTATCCGATTCTATCAGGTTCACAGTGGTACATTAGTCGTCACAAGTAGGTAGTCCAAAGCTCCAAAAAAGGATACACTCACGACCTAAA
>NW_022734869.1:0-1053 GCF_011630105.1 Anneissia japonica | reverse complement strand
TTTTTTAACAAACTAAATTAGCGTATTTTGCCATTATCAGCATTTAATTATTGTTCAATCGGCCAGGCGCACAGTTCCTCGTGGGTCAAAGTGCGGCGGATCACCTAACTCGTCCTCAGTGACGAGTTCAAATCTAGTTGGTGATCCGCTACACTAGCGGATCACCTCTTGTTATTGTCAGAGATCTTCTTTTTTTTTCCCCATTTCTTGTTAGCACGATATCTAAAAATTGGCAACGTTTCAACAAACATTTAGCTTGGCCTGGAATAGTCACAATAAGGTTTTCAAAGTGCGCAGTTATGCGTGACGTCATCTACGCGCAATTTTGCGTTTTTACATTATTGATGATATCAGCCTAACCAATTGCCATTTCGAAATCGTATTAAGTGAGCATTAACTTCAAGTCAATGTTAAATGTAATTTACCCAAATTTTACGCGTGTTCGTAATAACGCGCGCGTACGCGGGCATCAAACTTTTAAAATGCTTGAAATCACATTTAGATTAAATTAGAGCACGTTTCAGGCCATTTTGAGCATTCCAAATTTTTTTGAAATTTACCACTACGCGTGCGCATTTTTAAGTGCGCAGCACGTATTGAAGCTAGAAAATAATTTTTTTGTCAAATTTTGGTTTCCTGAAATTGTTTTGACAAGTTTCCAATCTTTTCAATCACTCTATGGCCAATAACAATGCCGTACGCATGCATCAAACATAGTGACCTTCGTGCGCATTTATGCCGATATACAGTGAAATTTTGCTAAAATCAGGCCTAATTTGAAACAGTTACATCTCATTAGGATGAAAGGTGACCCCCAATTTTTATTACATATTCTAAAAGCAGATGAGTTGCAAATATGATTTTATAGGTCATAATGGCTGATCGGACATTATGACGTCATCATATTGCCATCTGAATTCAAGAAACTGAATATTATCGATGACCTCATTTTAGCAAATGCGCATTTGAGCGTATCTCGCTTATTCTCGATGGATTGTCTTCCAACTTGGAGTATGTTGTAGCTGAGGCAATTGTCTTTCATATATGTTGCAA
>NW_022734868.1:0-732 GCF_011630105.1 Anneissia japonica | reverse complement strand
TATTTACCTGACTTGTGGGTCTTACTAGTACAAATTTCTTGACAGGGGTGGTGAGCATTGATATGGAGATGAGTATAGTACTTCACATGACTCTCAACTTAACGTTGAGCCGGGCTTAACTTAAGTCTGGCTTATCTCCAAGTCTGAACGTAGCCAGAGAGAGTTTGGCCAACTTGGCGCATGGCGCCATGTTGTTACCAAACAGCGTGCGCGCGTATTAGCTTTATAAAACTTAATAACACTGATGCTGCATAAACTTTCTTTTATTATTCTTTTCATGAGGACAATTCAATTATGGGATTTTAATATATCCTATCGCGTTAGTTTGTGGCTCGCCAATGTTTTGTTTTGGTGACAACATGGCCGGTGTAAGTCATGTGATTGCAATCCACCCAATCAGACGCGCGTATAGCAGAATCCCGTGAAACCGAGTTGGCTAAACTCTGTCATTATCTATGGCTCTGGCTACGAGTATGAGAATACACGT
Source organism: Anneissia japonica (assembly GCF_011630105.1). NCBI lineage: Eukaryota > Metazoa > Echinodermata > Crinoidea > Comatulida > Comatulidae > Anneissia > Anneissia japonica. Next base: position 245 of record NW_022734868.1, on the reverse strand, counting down.
ACTGCCACTCTTTGCGCACCTCTTCACAGCCAGTCCAATACGAAGAGGAATAAATTGATTAACACCGTTCCACTGGGTTGTGTTGGGTCCCAGAAAAAATGGTGATAGGTCGCATAATCTCTTAAAAGTCCGTGGAAAATGTAAACAAACGTGTATAAAGTGTGGCATATGCACATGCGTCAGTTTACTTTTGTAATAGGCCTACGTGTGTTATCAATAGTTTCATTGAAAGAATTTAATAATAA
>NW_022734867.1:0-692 GCF_011630105.1 Anneissia japonica | reverse complement strand
AGGTGCTAACGGTTAGCGCTAACGGTTAACCCCCGATCCGGATACTAGGGCTCTCGTGAGAACCATGCTTTTATCTGCGTCTGCGTGTTCTGGAGGTCTGACGCACTACATGGGAAAACCCAGAGAGTTAAAAATGGGAAATAGTTGTTAATCATCGTGTGGGAAACAATGAGACAATGCGTTTTGTGTATAAATGTTACGGTACGAAACACGATTGAAATCTTTCAAACGTATTGATATCCCCTACTACTAAGTGCATCACTCACGGCGCCGAGAATACACAAGTGACACGGTATCATGTCTAACTTTTGAATGTAGGCTTATCTTACAGTATAATTTCGAATTAAAATTGAAGATTGCTTTTTAAAAGTAACTACATCCGTAAATAATAATAAATATCTATTTAATAATTATTAATAAGGTGCGTTTACATACCGTTTTTCGAGAAATATGAAAAAATATTTTTTCTTTGTTGAGATTGCTTTGCTTTCTTGGATGACATTTTGAGGACTAAATCATGAAATGAGGGAACCATGGATTACAGATGTCTATTTAAACAACCAAAACTAAAACAATTAACAATCATCCACTGACAACTCGGGAAAATAATCTACAAAAGGCACCGCCAGAAGATAACCGTTGCGCGGTACTACAAAGGCTAAAGCACTTTTCAAAGCCGAAAACGCTTTTGT
>NW_022734866.1:0-806 GCF_011630105.1 Anneissia japonica | reverse complement strand
TGCTTGTGTTCAGGAGCCTCGAAAGATCCATGGCTTCCAAGATGACCAGCGGCGAGGCTCCCTCCCAGCAAGACTTCAGAACTTACAAGGCTACGTGTCAGGAAATACAGAAGCTCATTAAAGAGTTATCCGAAGACAAGTCTTCGTAGAACAAATTAAAAATAAAATGAAAGTAATACCATATAGATTTTTGTGTGTGTCTTTTATTTATTATTTCAATATTCATTTGACATAGTATACAAAACAATTTGGGGGAGGGTTGGAAAGAACAACATTCGTAAAAAAAAATTATTTATTCTCGGGAATCGGTGTCGTCTACCACCCATCTCATCAAGTCGTCGAGAGTGGCCGCTTCTTGTCCGACGAAACATTCTCTTCCGGTCATCCGGCGATGCAGTGATGTCAACGTATACACATCTAGATCTGTTGCGCTCGTCGATTTTCACGGCCGACCCGAAATTTACGAGTTCGGCGCCGTCCGTGATCAAGTCGACGAGCACGTTGTTCTCGTCCACCGAGTCGTGGTAGAAACCGCGGTCTCGACAGCTGACGCATGCTCGCACCACCTGCTCGAATATCTTCTTCGCGTTGTTTTCTCCGCAGCACGAAGATTCCAGCATCTCGTTCAGGAAGCAGTGGAACGTCGGTCGCGTCACGGCCATAAGGTAAGATCGGTCGTCGTTCGAAACGGCTTCCAAGTTCGCGCAACCGGGTACTCCCTTCGCCATCTCCATGAACACGGCTTCCTCGGGCAGCTGCGCACCCTTCCATCTTGACGTGGGGCAAGGCCTCAAAATCTCCTTTAC
>NW_022734865.1:0-756 GCF_011630105.1 Anneissia japonica | reverse complement strand
TTTTTTTTTTTTTTCATAGGCTGAGTAAGATATCTCTTGTGGCCGGATATCCTATTCCCCTGCACATCCCGCAGTGGAACTACTTGTCATTTTCTTCAAACCAGTCTTTGATTTTCCTTGTGGAGAACCCTTGGACTTCTTCTAAGGTCTGGTGGATAGTAGTTTTCAGGTTTGACAAAACAATCATCTGGACAGTTTGCAATGTAACTTGCATCCTAAAGCTTTGATTGAAGTTTCACCTTGATGTCAGCTTTCATTGCAACTGACTGGAAATTGCCAACCTGAAACTTCTCCCTTTCAGTGTTTCGAGGATGTTGACCTTGCCATCTGTGGGGTGTGCCATCTGTGGGGGTGTTCTGTACGAGGCTGACGTTAAGGGCTTAAAGCGTTTAAATAGTTTGCGTTTTAGGTGGAGAAGCTTCTTGTCACCATCTGTAACCCATGGCTTCGGTCGTTTCCGTCTGGTTCTACGTGGAATACACCTGATGCAATCCGTAAACTTGGAATAAAAGTTATTCCAAGTCTCTTCAACAGTGCTACAAAATACAGATTCCCAAGATATGCGGCCTATAATATCATTCAATTTGTAAACGTCCGCCTTATGGTATAGATAATTGGTTTTGGGTGGCAACGCTTCAACTCTTGGATTACCACGAATTCTAAAATAAACTTTGCAATGATCGGAGGTAGAAAAAGGCTCACAGAAATTTTCAAATCACATATTCTATCTGGGCAATTAGTAAATACAGGTATCAG
>NW_022734864.1:0-953 GCF_011630105.1 Anneissia japonica | reverse complement strand
ATTCACAAGTTATCACCACAATACATTTCCGAATTAATTAAGGTTCGTTCTGCAACTTGCACTCAACAACTGACTCAACCAATCTTTATTGTCCATCCTTTCGGTTAAAGTCTTGTGGGGAGCGATCGTTTATGGTTGCTGGGGCCAAGTTGTGGAACTTGTTACCTTTATTTATTCGTGAGTCACCTTCTGTCACCATTTTCAAAGAACGACTTAAGACCCACTTATTCTCGTCCCTTTAGTTTATTTTTTTTCTATTTCCATGCCAGCTAGCTTTTATAGCTTTAACTAGGATAGGAGGCGCCCGAATCCGAGATGGCCGAGACTCAACAGGTTGCCGACTGTAGTTCAATTAGATTGAACCCTAGCCAGTGATGAGGGCGTATCCCCATACTTTGGTTTGGGTGCTGGCATGGTATTCAAATTTTACTTCTTTTTATTTTGTGGTTTTGGTTTCCGTTCCATCTTTACACTTGCCTGATAGCGCTTAGAGACTTTTTGTATTTTGCCCTCTATAAATTAATAACCATTAACCATTTAAGTCGTTGGTATTCTTTGGCCATGTGCCTAATAGAATGAAATAAAAATTAAAAAAAAAAAATTTTGGATTGTTGATTTAGCAAATTAAAAGTCTAACATTCACTCCAGGATGATTATAATGGTCAATGACCAAGCACAGCCCTTGCTACACATTTGTTTCTGTGCGGTTTTCTGTGTTATTAAATCCATCAAAATTGGCAGGTATTATAAAGCAGTGTGGTAAAGATAAAGGCGAAATTATGTTGTTCAATGTTGTAAAAAATGGTCATGGACTTACATTTACGACACCAGAAGAAATATGTAATAAAAATACACATGGGGTGGTGTTCAGATAATAGTAATTCAAGTTTATGTTACAACTTCTGTCTGGTCTTTAGGCTTCCGTTTGCCAATTTTTTATTGCTCATTTTTTA
>NW_022734863.1:151895-167491 GCF_011630105.1 Anneissia japonica | reverse complement strand
AAAACAAAGAGAGGGCGCTATATAGGATAACAGTAATCCTGATTATGAGAACACATATCCAACAGATGTCATTAAACATATTACAATGTTTGTATTTAATGTAGGTTATCCGTAATATTGTAAATATTTACAGTATTGATTGTCTTTTAATTTATTTTAGAAACAGAAAGTAAAGATTAGATAAAAAGACAGACACACTTGTTACGAGCTGTTAACGGACAAGTGTGTTTCTTGCAGTAGAGATCCCTTCTAAGCAGTCTAAGATATGGTACATGAAGATAATATTGTGTAGAATAACTGTTATTAAAGTTGCATTTATTGTTTTATTGCAGTAGAGTATGAGGCGCCATGTGTTCACTAATTATTTAGCAAAAATTGACGTGGTTTTTTACGTTATATATTTATATAATATTTTATATAATAAATAATAATTTATATAATACATAATTTTTTTATATAATATATAATATTTTATATAATAAATAATAATTTATATAATATATAATTTTTTTATATAATATATATTTTATATTATATAAAAAGTTATATATTATATAAAATAATATATATTATATAAAATATTATATATTATATAAAAATTATATATATAAAAAATCATATATTATATAAAAAATCATATATTATATAATATATTATATATTATATAAAAAGTATATATTATATATAATATTATATTATATAAAATATATATTATATAAAAAATATATATTATATAAAAATTTATATAAATATATAACGAAAAAACCCATGCCAATTTTGCTAACTATTAAATGAACACACGGCACGCCAAGTGTTCACTTAATATTTAGCAAAAGTACTTGATGTGTCTGCCTAACGAGGCCATATGAATTTTTAAATTTACCAGTGTACCTCTTTAAAGGAATTTTAATAGTACCCTAAACCACAAAGCAGAGAACTTTAAAAAAAATTGTTTACCTAAACTTTAAATGTTTGCAGTCTTCATTCAATGGCACATTCGATTTTAAAAAATACAGCATCATCTTTAACTTTCATCTAAACATTTTGATTCTTATGTCAAGAATTGTTTCAGGAAAATTTGATATTCTTTCAATAAAATTTATTATAGAAAATTTATATCTCAACTACTGTAGTCGTCCCGTGTGAACTTCCCGTCTTCTGATCCTGTACACACGTATAGTGAAATGTTCTTTTGGAAGAAAAAAAAGGAAATACAAATTATAAAAAATGTTTATTATGTTTAATATGTTTACTTTTATTATAGTTCAATAGTTGTAGTACTGAAGGTCCTCCACAAATAAGGTGCTGATATGGACTTACCATCCAGATTATAGAATATAACGAAGGCTTCTATAGCCTATTGCAATATATTGGAAATCATTCTCTTATAGGAAATGATTTGCCCTTTGATTGCTGTTACCATACAAGATACTGTTATTGCCACTACGTGGCGTAAGGTACAGGCCGAAGGCCCCTCTGGGCAGCCATTTAGGCCCTAGGACCCCGGACGCTGGAAGCCGTGGGGCCTTTTTTCACACATTCGAATTCTTAGTTTGTGTATTGCGATTTGACCCCCAAAAAAGAATACTTGATTTTAACTAAGATATCACTTATAAACAAAATTAATGCAATTGCTAACCTGTTGGACCCAGATTTAAAAAATTACACCTAATGTTAAAGAAGCAAATATTATGTAATATATTATTGAAAATATGAAAACAAAATTTTGTGTAGTTTACCATTAACATATGTAAGTATGTTGAAGGCCAGTTCGACTTTATACAAGTAAAATTGTAAAGTTCATGTTTTTTTTTAATTATTTGAAAATTTCATTCCGAATTCTTTAGGTATAAAATAAGAATATGATTAAACACATTGCCAAAAATTATTGGTATATTGAAGTATAAAAGTTTTTTACTAATAAAGTCATGAATTATTAAGACTACGTAACTGCAGTTACTTTTTTTTCTTTCTGAAGCGCAAACCAAATGTGATTTCGAGGATACATACATCTGTTACTTTGAACAAGATGAATTTGATGATTTTGATTGGATAAGAACATCTGGATCAACATCCACATCTGGTACTGGCCCTAAGTATGACCACACCTACGGAACATTACAAGGTATTAAAAAGCTGACATGAATTTATATTTCCTAAATGAAATTGTAAATTCTTGATAAAAATATTTCTAAAATTAAAAAATAAAATATACTAAAAAGAGATAAACAACAATATCTCTTAAACCATAACATTTATTTTATCAATTGCCTACAGGTTCCTACATGTATATCGAAACTTCATATCCGCGATACAACAACGAAACTGCACGTCTTTGGACATCGTCATATCCCGCAACAAACGGCACATGCGTCATGTGGTTTTACCACATGTTATTGCTTTTCCAGTTATATTCAAGAGTGAGATTCCTATATTATTGTTACAGTCTGATCGATCACCTTTGTTTTTATAAATATTAACAATAAGAGCATCTCTCATCTTGTGTAATGTCTCCTGTCCTCCAGCACTGTATTAGTAGATTGAATACAGGTAGTATCAGAGCATTTTTAGCAGCTTCCAATAGTTCTGATGGTATACCATCTGTCCCTGGTGCTCGGTTGTTAGACAAGGTGTCTATAGCCCTGCAGAGTGATTCAATATCAGGCTCTGAGTCAAGATGCATTTGCTCGAGGCGAGGTATTTCATCTAAAGCTTTCTTGTCGATTGGAGCATCCCTGGAATAAATGTCCATGTAGTGTTCTTCCCATCTTTCCAGTTGATTGATCTTGTCTATCAGCATGGATCCATCGGAGGCTTTCAATGGTGATACCTTCACTATCCTTGGTCCAAGCGCTTTTCGAATACCATCATACCTGTCTCTTATACACATCTAGATGTGTATAAGAGACAGATGTACATGTCCATGCCATGTCAATCTTTTCTGTTTGATGATTGCAAACATACTTCGTGACTTTGTTCTTCTCAAAACTTCTGCATTTGTGACCTTGTCTTGCCATTTCAGTTTCAGGATTCGACGTAAACACCTGAAGTGGAAGTTGTTTAGTTTCTTCTCTTGACTGGAATATAAGGTCCATGTCTCACTTCCTTAGAGTAATACACTTTGCACATATGCTTGATATGGTTATTCTTGTGGCTAAGGTTAATTTGTTGTTAGTCCAGGCACATTCAGTCAGTCTACCAAATGTTGTCGCAGCCTTCCCTATACAGTACGTGTATTCAGTTCTTCATCAAGAGAAAGATTACGTGATATTGTTGAGCCTAAGGAGCTAAACTTGTTAGCAACCTCCAGGTATGTGTCATTCATCCTTATTATGGCGGATCTTCAGGCCCTTGTGACATTACCACTGTCTTATTTAAGCTGACCATCAAGGAGAATTTTCAACATGCATTTTTGAAGCAAGTGATCAGTTGTTGCAGTCCACTATTGGAGTGTGAGATAAGTCCTGCATCGTCAGCAAACAACAGTTCTCTAACAAGGACTGTAGAAATTTTGGTTTTAAACTTCAGTCTTGAAAGGTTGAAGAGTTTTCCTGTTGAACGTGTGTGCAGGTAAATACCCTCCCTCACTTCTTTGAATGAATACTGTAAAATCACAGCAAAGTACGTTCCAAATAACAGGAGCTAGAACGTCTCCCTGCTTGCATCCGTTTCTGATGTTAAAACCCTTAGATACGTTTTGTTCTGATTTTATATATCCATGCATATACTATGAAAGCCTAATTAACCGAAGGAGCTTTTGAGGACAACCAATTTTTTCAAGAATCATCCAGAGGCCTTCCCTATTCACCATATCAAAGACCTTTGTAAGATCCACAAAGGCAATATATAGGGGTTTTCTTTGTTCTCACACTTCTCCTATAGTTGTCTCAAAGAAAATATCATGTCATTAGTGGATCTTTTCGCACGAAAACCGCACTGGGATTCTGGGTATATGCACTCAGCAACATGTTGTAATCGTTGTGCTATGACCTTTGCGATTGCTTTTCCAGTTATATTCAAGAGTGAGATTCCTCTGTAATTGTTACAGTCTGATCAATCACCTTTGTTCTTATAGATTAACAATAAGAGCATCTCTCATATCTGGTGGAATGTCTCCAGTCCTCCAGCACTGTATTAGTAGATTGAATACAGTAGTATTAAAGCATTTTTAGCAGCTTTCAATAGTTCTGATGGTATACCATCTGTCCCTGGTGCTCGGTTGTTAAACAAGGTACGTGTCTAAAGCCCTGCTGAGTTCTTCAATATTAGGCTCTGAGTCAAGATGATGCATTTGCTCGAGGCGAGGTATTTCATCTAAAGCTCTCTTGTCGATTGGAGCATCCCTGGAATAAATGTCCATGTAGTGTTCTTCTCATCTTTCCAGTTGATTGATCTTGACTATCAGCATAGATCCATCGGAGGCTTTCAATGGTGGTACCTTCACTATCCTTGGTCCAAGCGCTTTTCGAATACCATCATACATGTTCCTTGCATCTCCTGTGATGATGGCCTATAAGGTATTATACCCTAACATTTATAGTTAGAAGGTGTAGAGAATATTTGCTATTTGATTTGTTTTAGTCAAAGGATTTCTGTTCTAAAAGTATGTCACAAAATAGTGACCCCAGGTCACTGACATCAATGAGTGAGGTGAGAATTTTTTTTAGAACTTTGTGGAAGAAGCGAGCGGAATTAGGAGATGCGAGGGGTCTTGGTTGACGAAAAGTAATGACTGGCTCGGTGATGAGTTGTAATTAGCGACAGTAAACCCTAGAATGTTCTAGAAGGACAAGAAGGGCTTTTGCAACCAAAAAGAGTTACAGAATTCCCCAGGAGAAGGGAGTTTGTTTTTGTTTTGATAATCTTCTCGTGAAAGGTTGGTAACGCTGGCTAGTGCGGGGACGATACGCTTGTAGGTGAGAATAGGCTATTTTAGGATCGGTGATGGAATCCTAGGCCTAGCTAATCATCATCTGATATTACATCTAGTTTTATGTGGAATTCTCAAAGGACATTTGGGAACTTGGATCACTAGTGGAATTTTTAGCGGACAATTACATTCGGATTAATCAGAACTTGATCAAGTCACCTCATCACCTGTAAATTTGCTTGGTATGAACTTATGCCTAGATGTATAAATTTCAGTGGTGACTTAGGTAAATTGTATAACTTAGTCATTTGCCATCGGTACTCCGTAATTGTTTAAATCTAGTGTTCTTCTTTGCTGGAAGTATTTTCATGAAAAGGGAAAGTACCCACTATAATAAATTGTGTTAAATTTTATCAGTTGCCTGTTTGTGTGATTCCTTCTGGTCTGAAGTGTGTCGTAACACTCTGTTATCAGCAGCTATATTCCTTCACATGTTTGTCCAATATAAGTTAGCATAATGCCGAGAAGTTCTTTGCAGGTCACACTTTGCCTTGTAATAATATTTGAAGGTTCTGGCGAGTTGCATGCCTGTTATAGTTGGTATAGGCATTCCTCTTTGCATTGATCGAAGGTTCGAGCTGAGGTGAATAGGTTTGAAACCATTCTTCATCACGTCTTGCTTTCTTTCCAAAGCTTTCTAGTGCTGAGTTATACATCACTGCTCTCAGATGATACCACATCTGTTATATACAGTATTTTCATTGATCAATTCTACTTGTTCATACTTTTGATTGGATACTTCCCCGAAATCTTTAATGCACTTCTCATCCTTCATTTTTATGATGTTTAGCATTTGGCTGCTTCATGCTTTGAGTGTTGTAACTTCTTATAGTTGGTATAGGCATGGTATAGCGGGCATATGCTATATAAATATATATTATTTCTACGTATGTACATTACATTATGTTCCTTGATCTCTAAGCTGTATTTAATAGTCATCATATCATGCGTTATATAATTTAAACATATACGTATAGAACTAAATTATATTCTACATCAATTTTCAAAAGTCTTAGTATAAAGCTGGCTCAAAAGCATCGCCAATAATCTATCGCTTACATAATCAATGTATATCAATCATTGTATATATAAAGACAAATGCGATTTTCATAACAATAATAATTTTATACAATAAGTATTGTGATGAGCAATGAGGTTATTTTAATACAAACAGAGTATGTCACTAATTAATGTTCAATTTCTAATTGAAGAAACTTGCGATGTTGACTGCTTGAACGGCGGAGTCTGTGTCTCGGATTACGGAAACGAGAACTGTCAGTGTGTGTCTGGTTTTTTTGGACCAACTTGCAATATATGTAAGTTTTTACAGTGATAAATAATGTGCATTACGTATTGAGGTAAATATAATACTTAACCTAGTGTGCAGAAAATGGTTAAAAATGTATACAACATGATCAGTTTCTGAAAAGACTGTAAATATTATGCATAAATCTAGGCTAATAGAATGAATATTAAAAAATCAATGTCAACATCAGTACTAAGTTTCAGTTTGAAACTGAGATAATGTATATTCTTCTTATTCTATTATTTATTTTACTAATGATCCCAGTAAAGATCAAGACTTAACTGATGCTAACTGGAGTACATAAACACAGATCTCCAGATGCCGGTGATGGTATAACCCCATACTTCGGTTTGGGTACTAGCTAGGTGTTTATTGATTTTATTTTCTATTTTTTTATTTTTTTATTTTTTCTTGTCCACAATATTGTTGGGCGAATAGAGACCTCGTTTATTTGCGCTATAAAAATTAACAATTTATTATTATTATTATTATTATTATTATTATTATTATTATTATTATTATTATTATTATTAAACAAAAAATAGTATAGAGACTAGGGATTTATTATCTAACCATTTTAAATTTATATAAGTAATCTTGCATTATTAAATGACATGGTTTGAATCATTTACCTTAAAATCTTTGGCTATGTGCTGTAAAACTTGGAAAAATAATAATATTATTGTAGTCAGAAAAGAAGATATTTATTAAAGAAAATGAAATTAAAAAATAAAATGTAATTGAAATTGTAAATCTTTAAGGTGTTTAGGTGTCGTCTTTAGTTCAAACGAGAAATTGCATGAACCAATAATACAATTTTTAAGAAGCTAATTATAGTAATGTAAAGTTTTAAGTTTCAAAACAAAAATATTTTTGGTAATATATACCAATAACATTATGAAACAATGTGTTGTGGATACCGGTTTGACTTAATGTGAGTGAAATTTAGAAAGTGTTTTTTTTTTAGTATTGAATTTTTTTGCAAATTTAAGATAAGATGTTTTTCTACAAAGTTACGAATTATTGTACTTCGGGTTCCTGTAACTGTGTTAACCAATGCAATTACAATCAGTTAATTAATTTTGTCTTGGAATTTTTGTTTCAGCAAAAAACCAATGTGATTTTGAAGATCCACACATCTGTTACTTTGAACAAGATAAATATGATGATTTTGATTGGATAAGAACATCTGGATCAACACGCACATCTGCTACTGGCCCTGCTTATGACCACACCTACGGAACATTACAAGGTATTAAAAAGCTGACATGAATTTAAATTTCCTAAATGAAATTGTAAGTTCTTAATGAAAATATTTTTAAAACTACAAACGAAATAAATAAAATAAACTTCAAAGAGATATTACAACAATATCTCTTAAACCAAAACATTTATTTTGTCATTTGCCTACAGGTTCTTACATGTACATCGAAACTTCATATGGGCGATACAACCAAACCGCTCGTCTTTGGACATTGTCATATCCTGCAACAAATGGCACATGCGTCATGTGGTTTTACCACATGTACGGGGCTACAGCGAACACAATGAATGTGTATCTAGTCAATAAGGAAGGTACCGTTGGTGCACCTGCGTGGACAAATAGGAACAATCAAGGAAACATTTGGCGACTTGGAAAATTGTCAGTTGAAACAAAGAGTGCCTTCCAGATAGTGTTTGAAGGAATTGTAGGAAGTGGTAATACAGGAGATATTGCTTTAGACGACGTCAGGATCATCGATGGGGCATGTTTGAGAAACGGTAAAATACACTTTAATAAATATTATTTTCGCCACTAGCCCTTTTGTCTCTGCTTTCACCATCTACGCCCTATAATGACAGTCTGTGAAAAATAAGGGAGTAAGTTAAATAAGTAATTTTAATATATATCCCCCACAGACTTTCTTACAAATGACTGAAACACTTACACAGAGTGGAGGTGTAGAAAAGCTAGGAAATCTTATAGTCTGACTTTAAAAACATGGGAAACATTGCTGAAAAAAAGGGCATTCCTCATGCTCAAAGATCGTAAATATCACCAGCAAAGCAAATGAACTCATCCAACACTACTGATAAACAACAAACTTCTAAAAAGTAACTAGGTGTAGTGCGATTAAACTCATATATGAAAATATCACTACATCATATCATAAAAGAAGAGAAAAGAAGGCAGCACTCACAAAATTAACAACGCAACCAAATCAATTGCTACAAAGCTTGAAATTGGTGTCACAAGTTCCTCCAGAATTCCAAAACGGAGACAGGACCTTGGCAATAAGTTACGACACGGAATTAAACTTTATTAACCACAACACATCACATTAACAATTAGTCCATCTAACTATCGCAATTTACACTCATAATACTTTGTATCGCATAATTAATTAGTTGTGCACTTTACCATTAATATACTGGACAACGATCTCCAATTATATAATATCCATAATAATAACAATAAAATGTTACCATTAACTTGTCATTCATAAACAACTCATAGCAACGATATTTAACTAATTGCGCTCATTATCAATAAACTACACATTGATCTCCAATAATATATAATATATCAGTGTATGCTAATCGAATAGTTCACAACAACAACAATTACTAAACAGTTATGCTCACTATTATTATATTACACATCGATCTACAATAATATATATATATATGTCTTGATTATATAAAACGAGTACGAATGCACAAAGTAGAGTCGTATATGTTGACATAATAGACATAAGATAATTTTTTATTTCGAATATTTTGAGCACGCCTGTGTACTTCCTCAGCGATAACACATATGATTAAAAAAGATTTACAAACTAGCAGTAGGGGATAAATAGTATATCAGTGACTAAGATAAATTATAAATGATATGTATAATTAGACCAGATTATAAAGGGCGGTAACAACAAAGAAAATAAAGATAAACGAAAGGGCTAATCAGCCGAATGTAGGCCTATGATCTCACTAGCCTGAGCCAATGAAAATGAAATATAACAAGTTAATAGTATATAAAGGATGAATAAAATGTATCAAGATGGATGAATGCATTGATTAATAAAAAATTTAATCTGTGAGAAATCCTAAATCTTTATTTACGCCATTTTTGTGAGTATTTAATTTTAAGATCCATTTCAATTCGCAACAACGTCTGTCGGTGAGGGAATTAAAACCTGTACTTACTAAAATGAACTTAAGGTTAGAGATACAATGGTTGTCTTAGTTACAATGCTTAGCTACAGGAAAGCCTAGTGTATTGTCTCTAATTAGATTTTTATGATTATTGCATCTTAGTCTAAATTTGCAACCAGTTTCCCCGACGTATATAGTATCCATACACTGGGTACACCAAATAAGATATATGACATTTGAGGCGTTGCAAGTGAGCGATGGTGGGTGTATGGTTAAGTGGCGGATGTTGATGGTGTTGTCGGTAATAAGAAGCTTACAAATTTGGCATCGTGAATTACCAGAAGGGTGATTACCAAATTTAGGGGTGATAGTGGGAAGAAGTTAGTAGTGAATTAAGGTTAGGAGGTTGTCGGTATGCTATGACAGGTGGTGATTTGAGTGCTTCTGAATCTGGTGAAGTGCAGTCAGATAGAATGCGAAAATCTTGGGTGATAGTTTTGGCGAGATGTTGGATTCGGGGGTTGTAGTCGAGGACAAGGGGTATGCGAATAGAATTAGTGATTCATGATTTAGACGAGACCTTAATAATTAATGGTTTGATCAGTTTCATGGGGAAATTGCTGAGTCTTAATTTGTGGATGAGAGTGTATGTTTATCGAATTCGGTATTGGTGGAGCAAATTCGTTTTATTCTGAGCGCCTGACTATATATTATGGATTTTTTTAGTTTTATGGGATGAGCGCTATTGAAGTTGAGATATCTGTGGTTGTCTGTGGGCTTGGTGTAAACTGTTGTTTAACTTCATTCTCTTTTAAACCAACTGATACAATTAATTCAACACCTAACCTACAAGACACAATTGATTCCGCCAAATTGAGCCCAGCCAACATTTTCACACTTGCCAAAGACCTCCATATCACCACGCCAGGAAGATCTATCATTTCGGGTATTAATTCTCTTACCGAACACATTTCGGGTTTTATTGACAGTATCCTCAACCCACTACTCCCGAACATTAAAAGTCACATACAAGACACCACGCACTTTCTTCGCAAACTCCAAGAGATAACACACTTACCAGATAACACTCTACTGGTGTCACTGGCCTTTATACTTTAAACATCCCCCATAATGAAGGTCTAGATGCTTGCAAATTCTTTCTTAATGAATTTTATCCTACACCTTACACATCTGATCTTATTTCACTAATCGACTTTATTCTAACCCACAATAATACTAAATTTAATAATTCTAACTATCGCCAAATTAAAGGCACAGCTATGGGTACTAAAATGGCCCCCTCGTACGCCAACATTTTCATGGACTATTTTGAAAACAAAAACATCTACACATACCCCCTCCAACCTCTATTTTATTTTATTTTTTTTTCTATATCGATGACATCTTCTTTATTTGGCCACATGGATCTGACACACTCAACTCATTCATCTCCCACATCAATAACTCACATCACAGCATCAAGTTCACCACGGAAAACTCTTACTCAGAAATCCCATTTTTAGATGTATCAGTTGGTTTAAAAGAGAATGAAGTCACAACAACAGTTTACACCAAGCCCACAGACAACCACAGATATCTCAACTCATCCCTAATACTCAAAAAATCCATAATGTATAGTCAGGCGCTCAGAATAAAACGAATTTGCTCCACCAATACCGAATTCGATAAACATATTAACACTCTCATCCACAAATTAAGACTCAGCAATTTTCCCATGAAACTGATCAAACCATTAATTAATAAGGCCTCGTCTAAATCACGCCAGCAACTCCTTGAATATAAAGCCAAGTCGAATTCTATTCGCATACTCCTTGTCCTCGACTACAACCCCCGAATCCAACATCTCGCCAAAACTATCACCCAAGATTTTCGCATTCTTTCTGACTGCACTTCATCAAATTCAGAAGCACTCAAATCACCACCCCTCATAGCATACTGACAACCTCCTAACCTTAATTCACTACTAACTCCATCTAAACTTCCCACTATCACCCCTAAATTTGGTAATCACCCTTGTGGTAATTCACGATGCCAAATTTGTAAGCTTCTTATTACCGACGACACCATCAACATCCGCCACTTAATCATACACCCACAATCGCTCACTTGCAACGCCTCAAATGTCATATATCTTATTTTGTGTACCCAATGTATGGATACTACCTGTATATATGTCGGGGAAACTGGTTGCAAATTTAGACTATGATGCAATAATCATAAAAAATCTATTAGAGACAATACACTAGGCTTTCCTGTAGCTAAGCATTTTAACCAAGCCAACCATTGTATCTCTAACCATAAGTTCATTTTAGTAAGTACAGGTTTTAATTCCCTCACCGACAGATAATTAAAAATTATATATATATATATATATTATATATATATAATATATATATATATATATATACATATTATTTATATATATAAAAGAGACAGTATATATATATATATCAATGTATAACGATTTACAACAATAATAACTACTAAGCTCATTATTATTAATTTAGACATTGATCTCCAATAATATATAATATATCAAGAATAATGATGCTACTATTGTCACAGCTTACTAGTAATAGTTTCAACAATACAGTTAACCATAGCATCAACATAGAATAATAGATCATTAGATTACAAATTGCGATAGTCAATTCTGTCTATCACCATCAAACAGTACAAACAAATATTCAGTATTGCATATAAAGACAATTTTGCTTGCAAGGCTATCAATTAGGCCTATCTATCACTTTAACAATTTACAATCAACACTTCAAGGCAATGCAATAATAACTGGTTATAACAATAATAATAATAATAAACAAATATAAGAATAATAAGAATAATACTCAGCGCTTATAACGTGGCTAACACGAACACAGCTCTTATAACGTGGCTAACATGAACGCAGCTCTTAAACGTGGCTAACACGAACACAGCTCTTATAACGTGGCTGACACGAACACAGTTCTTATAACGTTGCTAACACGAACACAGCTCTTTTAACGTGGCTAACACGAACACAGCACTTCTAACGTGGCTAACACGAACTCGGCTCTAACGTGGCTAACACGAACTCAGCTCTAACGTGGCTAACACGAACTCCAGGGGTGGCACCAGCGAGGGGGGGCCGGAGGGGCCAGCGCCCCCGTCGGGGAGAGCTGCCCCCTCCCCCCTCCGTCGGGGAGAAAAAGCACAATTCGGCGGGGAGAAAAAAAATTATATGTATTTTCTGCATATTAGTAGACTCTAAAATTGATTAAATAAGCATTTGAAACCCCTAAATTGTCAAAATTTTCGGCCGGGGCTTCGCCTCCAGGACCACTTTCGAAACCTTTTAATCGAAGCTCGACCACGCCCTCTTTGCTTTCGTCGGGGAAATCTGACTCCTCGCCGGGGCATCAAACCAAACTGTAGACTCATAAACCCATTAAAAATCACAGGCAAGACCATTCTCGACTGGATAAACCATGACAGGCTCACAAAAACACAAATGTACAAATGGAAAAACACCATTTCTGTCACTGATGATTTAAACCCATCTAGCACAAACCAAGAAGTCTATCTCTTTTAACATTTTGGAACTCTATTTATCTTTAGTTCTATCACAAATTTTGCTAACATACGATATCTAGTACGCACGAAAGCACACCGGAATCTCTGAAGACAAAGCAGATATTATTATTTACTCAACATTGGCTAAGAAAAATTTAGACGACATGTTTAACATTACTTGGGGTTACGGCGGGGATAAAATATATTAATATGTCTGATTCTTTTTGTTCTCTAATTACTTACCCTAAAACTTGGCAAAACCAATATCTGTTTTTGAATAATTGCACTTAACATTTGGGAGTCTATACCCTACTTAGGCGTTGAACTTTCCAATAGTAAATCAGTACCTTGTAGGATGGTATGACATATATGACATGTCAAAGTTTCTTTAGCAACTCGTTTTGTTAGACTTTGGAATTTGTTACCGGAAGATATCAAGAGTTCTTTAGTTTGTGATAATTTTTAATCATTTAAGGCAAAACTCAAAAAAATGTTCTATTGTAAATCTTAGTTTTTTACTGTTTATATATTTATTTTGTTTTTGGTAATTTGTGTGTTGGGAGCCGCACGTCCTTCAGGCGACAGTGGATTTTCCACTTTTGTGACTCCTGAGCCGTCATGCCAAATGAATAAAATAAATAAAATAAATGTATGGGTAGAGCACGTTCAAGCAGCAATAACCAGGGATACTCTCCAGCAGAAAAAGTTGCACAATGTGCAGATCTGCCAATTCAGTATCCAGTAACCAAGGAAATAATGATGGCAGCGCCTTGTATAATCACTTATATAGCGCCACTATAATCACTGCTACATTCATCATGAGATACTCGTACGCTGATGAAGGTAGCAGGTGCTACCGAAAATTTTGTACTAATACATTTCAATGTCTCAATTAAGTCAAAGTTTCTTGCAGTACTTTCATGTCTGTATGTATGTATAACCGAGGCAACAGCGTCAATTGCATCAATTTCATTGATAATTCTGATCACTATGTATTTTATATATATATATATATATATATATCAAAGCCTTCATATGCAATAATTCACTATGAATAAAGTATCTAATTATGCTATATAAATTTATATTATTTTGACGTATGTACATTATATTATGTTCCTTGATTTCTAAACTGTATTTAATAGTTATCATATCATATCATATAATTTAAACATATACATATAGAACTACTATTATATTCCTACATTAATTTTTCTATTCCACAATTGGCACCGCCAATAATCTATCGCTTACATAATCAATGTATATCAATCAATGTATATATAAAGACAAATGCGATTTTCATAACAATAATAATTTTATACAATTAGTATTGTGATGAGCGATGAGGATATTTTAATACGAACAGAGTATGTCACTAATTAATGTTTAATTCTAATTGAAGAAACTTGCGATATTGACTGCTTGAACGGCGGAGTCTGTGTCTCGGATTACGGAATAGAGAACTGTCAGTGTATGCCTGGTTTTTTTGGACCAACTTGCAATATATGTAAGTTTTTACAGATAAATAATGTGCATTACGTATTGAGCTAAATATAATAATAAACCTAATGTGCAGAACATGATTAAAAATGTATACAACATGATCAGTTTCTGAAAAGATTGTAAATAATATGCATAAATGTAGGCTAATAGAATAAATATTAAAAAATTAATTTTGTCTTGGGATTTTTGTTTCAGCACAAAACCAATGTGATTTTGAGGATCCACACATCTGTTACTTTGTACAAGATGAAGATGATGATTTGGATTGGATAAGAGCATCTGGATCAACATACATATATGATGCTGGTCCTGCGTATGACCACACCTACGGAACATTACAAGGTAATAAAAAATTAACATGAATTTAAATTTCTAAATAAAATTTGTAAATTCTTAATGAAAATATTTATAAAACTAAAAACGAAATAAAATAAGGTAAACGACAAAGAGATAGAACAACAATATCTCTTAAACCAAAACTTTTATTTTATCATTTGCCTATAGGTTCCTACATGTACGTCAAAGATTCATATGGGCGATACAACAAAACAGCTCGTCTTTGGACAACATCGTATCCTGCAACAAATGGCACATGCATCAAGTGGTTTTACCACATGTACGGGGAAAGGGTGAACACATTGAACACATTGAATGTGTACATAGTCAATACAGAAAGTACTGTTGGTGCACCTGCGTGGGTAAATAGCAACAATCAAGGAAACTTCTGGCGACTTGGAAAGCTGTCAGTTGAAACAAAGACTTCCTTCCAGATAGTGTTTGAAGGAATTGCAGGAAGTGGTAATACAGGAGATATTGCTTTAGATGACGTCAGGATCATCGATGGGGCATGTTTGAGAAACGGTAAAATACACTTTAATAAATATTATTTTCGCCACTAGCCCTTTCGTCTCTGCTTTCACCACATACGCCCAATAATAACAGTCTGTGAAAAATAAGGGGGTAACTTAAATAAGTAATTTTAATATATATCCCCCACGGACTTTCTTACAAATGACTGAAACGCTCACACAGAGTGCAGCTGTAGAAAAGCTAGGAAAGCTTTTAGTCTCAACTTTAAAATTAAGGGGAAACATTGCTGTAAAAATGGCTTTCCTCACACTCAAAGATCATAAATATCACCAGCAAAGC
>NW_022734863.1:149458-150085 GCF_011630105.1 Anneissia japonica | reverse complement strand
AGGAATAATTCAATTGAATTAATAAACGTATATCAGTCCGATGACTTGTTTGTTTATAATTAGGCCTATGCCTAGGATTAGCACAGTCAGTGTCTACCCAGCAGCAGTAGCGCACTCCTGACCAGGACGCGATTTTTTTTTCCGTACGAAACATTTGCATGAAACTTCACTCGGGCCATCTCGGATTGACTTGAGTGAGTACGATACGAGGAACAAGAGCAGACACTTCGCAGTGTCGTGACGCTCGAGTTTTACTATTATTGCTCTTTCTATGTCTACCTACGGTAGGCCTATGAAATTTCACGGACTTATGTGATGTATGTCACTGTGTAACTGACCTTCTTGGATGTTTTTAAATGTTAGTATATTATCTACAACAACAACAGCTAGTACCTCCTGTTATAAAGTGTAGATAGGTACAGTTATACCAACAAAGGCTAGAGAGAAAGAGGATAAACTATAGGCCTAACTACAGGCTGAGGTCTTACCTAGGCCCTCTTAGACTAGGCCTAGGGTCATAGGCTGACACAACAGTCACGCTTCACATACTGACATGGACTGAAATTTTGGGGGAAAAAATGGGACAAAATTGAAGCATGAAATGAAAAATAGAGCGCATAAGAGAAA
>NW_022734863.1:147511-149429 GCF_011630105.1 Anneissia japonica | reverse complement strand
CCAAACTATCATTGTGTAATTAATGTTAAATAATAATAATAATAATAATAATTTCAGCATCATATTACCTTTGGCCTAAGCCTTGTAATGAAGAACCTACAGATACTGTACTATTTACTAGGCCTATATAACATAATAATCGCCCAAGGGGAATATCTTTTGTGTTATTTCCCCTTAACGTCGTTTTTTTCATTGTTCTCTAATTCCTCCATTGTCTAAGTTCCTCTTAAGGTACAGGTAATAATAATAATAATTAATAATAATAATAATCATTTCAGCATTAATTACCTTGGCCTAAGGCAATTGTAATGAAGAACCTACAGATACATATATTTACTAGGCCTATAATAACTAGCCCAAGGGGAATATCTTTTGTGTTATTTCCCCTTTGTCTAAGTTCCCCTTAACGTACAGGTATAATAATAATAATTATTATTATTATTGGGCATTACATGTAATTAACTTGGTCTAGCATTGTAATCAAGAACCTGCCGATTACTATGCCTAATAACTAGCTCATTTTTACATTCATTTATTGCTCTGCCATTTTGGCAGGTCTTATGACATCCAGTAATTTAGAGCTGCCTATTCTCAGCTCTTCTCTTAATTTGAAAATAACTGTCATTCTGTTTCATTTGATCAGTGGTGAAGAAAAACGCGCTTTTCCTTACTCTTTGTGCTTTTCCCAGAAAGCGTTTTTAGTAGGCCTACTTGTAGGCCTAGGTAATTATGCAAAACCCAGGCCTAACTAAAAAATTAAAATTGTCATAGTATGTAACTCAAGTTAAAATAACACTTTTCATTACTCGTGCAGCTTAATCAAATATTATATGTCATTTTAAACGACCCATTGGTATTATAACATGGTAACATCGATGTATTTTTTAAAATTAGACAGCGACGTTCTCTCAGAAGTTGTTCTGTAGACGTTTATCTGTTGATGACCTTTTGACCTCCTGAATTCTGCAATGAGATTTTCGAGTCGATTCAGCCGAGACGGCCCGAGTGGAGTTTCATGTAAATGTTTCGTACGGAAAAAAAAATCGCGACCAGGACACTGCTCTAGTCCCGCAGCAGGTGAGTTCCCACGCAGCCTTATCCAGCTGACGGTAAAGTTAGTAGGTTTCTAGCCTAGAATTGTCATGCCATGGCGACTTTGTCACATTAATTTTTTTTTTTCTTAATATGCCTGGCCCCTAGTAGTAGGCCTACTAATAATACTATAAGGCCAAGTTATAGGCCTGGTCCTATGAAAAACTGTCTAGAGACTAGGCCTAAATGTCTAAAAACTGCACTGTCTTAAAATAAAATAAAGGTGATGTGCTATAACACTACAGTATATCATCAGAGCCAACACCAATTCCTGTAACAATAAGATTATTATTGATATACTGTAGGCCTAGAAGCTAGGCTACACAACAATAACGCCCCATTAAATAATAATATGGTGCATATGTTATTCCAAACCTAACTTTCAGCTGTTGTTGAAATGTGGAATTCAAATAAAATATATAACAGTATATATATTTTTTTGTAGGACAAGATATGTGATACGCCGAAACATAACACTCTGGCCACATAGATATTTGCCAGTCGCCATAATGAGACAAACATACCACAACATTTGCCATGAGTACAACCACCCAACATTGGCATCTACGAAAGAAGGTGGTACAAAGCATACAAGCACCCAAGACGTCAGCAAGAAACACTCTGGTTGTTTGCTGAAACTTGTAATGAAAGCTACACAAAATTTAAGGTGGGCAAAAGAAAATTAAGTGAATATCTCATCACTGTTCAGCCAGACTACATGAAACAAATATATTGGAATGGTAAAAAAATATCAGCATGGTGTGTCAGTTTTATTAAGAGCAACAATAATACATTACACCCTAGCAGCTGTCTCTTATACCCATCT